>NW_006774194.1:81802-136471 GCF_000442215.2 Lipotes vexillifer | reverse complement strand
AGGGAAAGATTTTATTTAAAGATATTTTATATGTTCAGTGATGTTAACAGATGCACTGTTAGGTTATTGCCAAATTTGTAATATTTAAAACTTATTGCGATATTTGAATTGTAGGGTAATGAGTCAGGAAGTATCCATTAATATTTATCCTTTATGCTGTTTGTTTCTACTCCTGATGACAGTAGAACAGGAATGGATTAAAACTGAAATGGCTCAATTAATGTGTTCAGTGTTTAATGAATAATGTAGGTCTGGGTTTATATCTCGAGTGTAATAGTGGACTCTGAGTCATTTCTAAGCATCTGGCAATAGGTACTGTAATTTTAGTTTTAAGGACTCTCTGACCTACTGGTCACTAGATCATGATGTCCTTCAAGATAGAACCTGTATTTTGTTCCCCTTATTCTAGTACGTATCCCAGGACCTTGTTTCCCCAAAGTTTAATGAATACATAAATTCTTTAAAAATTACCTATTTTTCTTATCTATGAACTTGCACTTATTTTTTATTAGCCATCATTTAATTTCCTGCTGGTTCGATAACCTCTTTTAGTTTCTTTACACTGTTTCTGTCCTCAGCAGTTTTCCACACAGTTTCTCAATTTCCTTGCACTTTGAAGTCTAATTAAATGCTGTTATTCTCTTTTTCAGATTGTTAATGAAAATATTAAATGAGGTCAGATAGAATAGCATTTAGTCAGGACTCTCCTGAGTGAGCAGCTTCTAGTTTGCAGGTAAAATGTTTGTTTAGGGCATTCGGTTAGTTTTCATTTCAACGTACCTTCAGTGTATTTGGAGTAGACTTTTCATTTTAGACCTAGTTATTTATCTAATTATCATGTTAACATATGACTTTAAGCATTTAATTCATATCATAACCTGGCAATTCTTTTTTTTAACATCTTTATTGGAGTATAATTGCTTTACAATGGTATGTTAGTTTCTGCTGTATAACAAAGTGAATCAGCTATACATATACATATATCCCCATATCTCCTCCCTCTTGCGTCTCCCTCCCACCCTCCCTACCCCACCCCTCTAGGTGGTCACAAAGCACCGAGCTGATCTCCCTGTGCTGTGTGGCTGCTTCCCACTAGCCATCTATTTTACATTTGGTAGTGTATATATGTCCATGAACCTGGCATTCCTTAAGGATTATTATTAAGGACTAAAAATTACCCTGACAATGTTTGTCAAGTTAGCATCAATATTGGTAAAGTTCACAGTAGGAAATAGATCCTGTAATGGCTAATTATTGATAATATAATAAAATAGTCAAAACGTAAGAAGTATATAAACAGATAATTTATGAAGAATGGTTAAGATCATTTTATTGTCATAGTGATGGTAAACAACAGAATGTCCTGAACCCTCCAGCTGTAGGAATTTAGGTTAGATGTATGATTTTCCTCAGAGAGCATTGTTAAAGAGAGTGCAGTGCTTTAGTTAAGGAGGTTACAGGAAGTGGAGAGGAAGCAGAGATTATGGAGATAAGCATGTTAAATAATAGATATGTGAATGCAGAGAGGAGCATAAACTCCACAGAGAGAGAAGAAGCATTTTGAAGAAAACACATTAGGAATAAGAAAGGAGAAACAATATGGGACTTGAGTTACTCTATGTTTATTTGGATTAGTGGATTGTTTAAAACCTCTCCACAAATGTAGAAGAGTCTGAGAAAAAAAAAGATACAGGAAATGTTCTGGAAGTTATTTACTCAGTTGTACTCAGTTGTGTGTTTATGTGTATTTTGTGTTATTTATGTGTCAGCAATAAACACTTGTATATTTATGAACCACAATAGAAATAATTATAAGTTAGGGCATTGGTGTTATATTCTTTGCTCAAAAATATAATGGAATGAAATAAAGATATCATATGAGTTTTTAAATAATTTAATTAGATTACATAAAATAACTATGATTAATGCTACAACTTACGAAGAACAATACACAGAGATGAATAGCTCACAAATATATTTGTATTAATATAATAATGAAGACTTACCTTTTTTTAGAAGGGAAGGTAGGAAATTCAGAAGCCAAATTAACTGTCTTAGTAGCTCTTTAAAGAGATCTTTATGAAAATCGAAGGAATACAAAAACAAAAGCAAAGAAAAACATTGCATGAAGCAATTTTCCATATAGTGTGGAAGCAAACACATAAATCAACCAACCAACCAAAACCCTAATGTACCAAATGAATGGAGGTTTGTGGTAAAATATTATGACAATAGAATAGAGTTATTTCAGTAATGTTTAGGAAATAAAATAGAAGCACCATTTGAACGGGGAAATGATTTAATGTTACCAGATAACTGAAAGAATAAAAAGGGGAGAGTAGAACTACACAGCTCCTATGTCCTTCTGTCTTCTCTGTCACAGAAAATGGAAGATACCAGTAAGAGGACATTGATTTCCAAAATAATCAAGGTGATTGTATATAGTGATTGCTAAAAGCTATCTAGATTTTTTTTAATGCAATAAACTATAGCCTGGCAAGATTGATATTAATCTAAAATATAAATCTACAGTAGATTATCAAACAGATTGTCAATATTTAAAAATACAGGAAGTCATCCCAAGGATGTAAGATATATTCAATAAGAATAATTAAAGTGAAGGGTAAATATAGTTGTTTATTTTAAAATATTTTCTATATCAAGGGATATTGACCGGACGTGTATGATTGATTTCAAAGATTTTTAATACAATTTTTAAAATTAAGGTATGTTAGTTATAGGACAGTAAACTAGGTACATTCATAATTAATTAAAATTTATTGTTGGTACATGAGAATAACATTTTAATACTCAGTACCTGAGAAGACGATTTGTGACATAACCTAAAAATATGGGAGAAGTAAAAGTAGCATGTAAAGGTGAAAATTTTCCATTTGCACTCCCTGGTGCAAATTTAGGTAATAATCCTTAAAGAGTTCAGTGTATTAGGTGATCTGTTGTTGTATAACAAATTACCTCAAACTTTAGGCCCTTAAAACAAAAAACATTTATTATCTCACAATTTCTGTGGGTCAGGAATTTGCACATGGCTTAGCTTGATGTCTCTGCCTCAAGGTTTCTCATGAGACTGTAGTTAAGATATTGGCCAGGGCTGTGGCTTTCAGGTAAACACATGACTAGAGGTAGAATTGCTTGCAAGCTTCCTCATAATGCCTTTGGAAGGCCTCAGATTGACCAGAGACATTCGCTCATTGACATGTGGTCCTCTCCACACGGTTACTCACAACATGGCACCTTGCTACCCCCAGAATGAGAAAAAGAGCAGGGATGAAAGCTACAGTCCTTTTGTAACCTAAACTTGGAAGTTATATCTCATCATATTTGTCACTTTTTTTTCTATTTGGCTAGAGGCAAGTCATTAAATCCAGTCCATACTGAAGAGGTAGGGGATTCATAAGGATACAAGGACAAAAATTTGAGGAAGTAGGAATCATTGGAGGCCATCTGGGAGGCTGCCTACTGGTCTCCAATTATTCACATCTCCCCCACATGCAAAATACACATTTTCCCTCTTAAGTTTCACAAAAGACTTACTCCGTTACAGCATCGTCTCAAAATCCAAGATCTTATCATATAAATTAAGTTCAGGAATGGATAAACCTTTTGAGTGTAGTTCTTTAAGTCCGGCTATTCCTGCACAATTTTTCTTAATTTATAGACCCGTGAAACTAAAGAGATAAGCCATCTGCCCCACACATCCAACATAAAATGGTGATACAATCCTGAGATAAGAGCTACAGATGCTCCTGTTAAAATGGGGGGTAATTTGGAGCCATGAAAGATTCACTGTTCTATAGAAATTCTGAAATCCACCTGTAAAAGTGTTAGAAGTTCCTCAATAATGTCCATGGCTCTCACCTCCACCCTCTGAACTCTACCTTATGCAGTATAGGTGCTGGTTAAGCTGTATATGAGAGGCTGTTGTCTTTGCATCTGATGTTGGTAGAGCTGGAAGTCCACAGGGCAGGTTGTCAGGTAAAGAAGGTGGGTGCAAAATGCAGAGAGCAAGAATAAATTGGAACCTACAAGCACGAGGTGGAGACGATGCGGACAGACCAAAACTATGTCAGTTCTTGTTTAGTTGGAGAAGCTAAAGAATTGTAAGAAAATAACTGTTAGTTGTTTTTAGCCACCATGTGTGTGGCAATTTGTCATAGCAGCCTCTGAAAACTAATGCAAAAGCCAAGGTCCCTAATAGCAACCTATCAAATTATACCATATCTGTTTGTCTTGCTCAGTCTTGTCTTATCCAGTATACTTTACAACGATTTTAATGAGGATAAGAATTAAGGTTTTTTAAAAATTAATCAATTAATTAATTTTTGGCTGTGTTGGGTCTTCGTTGCTGCGTGTGGGCTTTCTCTAGTTGCGGCGAGTGAGGGCTACTCTTTGTTGCGTTGCACGGGCTTCTCATTGCGGTGGCTTCTCTTGTTTTGGAGCACGGGCTCTAGGTGCACGGGCTTCAGTAGTTGTGGCACACACTCAGTAGCTATGGCTTGTGGGCTCTAGAGCGCAGGCTCAGTAGTTGTGGTGCATGGGCTTAGTTGCTCCGAGGCATGTGGGATCTTCCCGGAACAGGGCTCAAACCTGTGTCCCCTGCATTGGCAGGTGGATTCTTAACCACTGTACCACCAGGAAACCCCAAGAATTAAGTTTTTGAATGATGAACGCTGAGAGAGTTTCTCATTAATTTTAGATATTAGGGGGGGATCTCAACTATGATCATCCACCAGCAGCATCAATTTTTTGTGTTCTAGAACTACTAGCAGATGTACTAGTAAACTTATATTCAAAGAACTTGATTTATGTTGTCTGTTCCAGAACTTCAGTCACAAATTGATGGTAATTTTCTGTCCTTACATACACGATTCAACTAAAAAATGCAACATGAAAAAGACATGACCTAATAAAAGGGGTATAAAATTCTTCAGTTTTTTAATGGACTCAATCTAAGTGCGAGTCATCATTTTGACTGACTTAAATAACAATGGTGGTGGTAAGGGAATGAGGCTTAGATTTCTGTGCCTGGACTTCTTATATTTTCTACCCAGGGTATCCCATGTCCAGTAATAGGGCCTTTGAGAAATCAAATGAATAATCAGAAAGTCTCTTGGTGACCACCAAACTGGAAAAGGCAAAAGATAACCTTGGGAGATATTTCATCTAGGCCATTCCTGTACCATTTTTGCATCCTAGATCCAATGCCTGAATAAACACTGGAAAATTATAATTGTCTTTTCAAAACTCCATAGTGACCACTCCCTTAAATTAATACAAATTTTACTCAATTAGGGTATAATGTAATTTTTTTTCCATTTTGCTTGGCTTCCATAATATTCTTGTCCTGACTCCCTGAGATTTCAAGGATAAAATGTTAAGGAGTTAGGAGGCTAATAGCATTATCTTCTTCTGCCTCAAAGTCCTTGATAATTACATAGGTGAGATCCTAATTTTACTTATTATATTTGGTTCTTCCTAATTTCTGTTCATCCTTAGGAACTGAGGTTTGGGAGGAAGAGGTGATCAATTCCCTACTCTCACGTTTTGATCTTATAGTAAGGAAAACAGATTCTTATTTGATCAAATCATATATGCACTTCTTTTACTGCTGTATTTGAAGGAGGACATTATCAAATTGGAATACCAGGAAGAAAACAATCAGAATTTTTAGGGACTGCAAAATCAGGTTTTATGAGGATTGATTGATGGTTTGGGGGATATTTGGCCTGAACAAGAGGAAAACTAAGATGGCTGTTATAGCTATATGTTATGTATAAAGGCTATCATGTGAAAAGGGATTTATTCTGTCTGGCTGTAGATTTCAGAACTAGGTGGCACTAAACAGAATTTTAAAAGAATCAAACTTTGGTTAAATAGAATATAGATTTTTAAAAATCATTTATAGTTGTCCAAAAAATCAAACATGTTGTACAGTATTGACTTTCTTGACACTAGAAGTATTTAAGGAAGATCACATCATCATTTATGTATGCTGTAAAGTGGATTAATGCATTTTATAAAATATATAAGCTGGTTACATCTAAGGCGGGAATTTTAAACCTGGAATATATGCTCTGTAAGAGATCTTCAGATTTTCTTTAAACTACCTATAGTTAAGCAAAATTTTAAGTGTATTTCATTGTATATTTTTCTAAAGGGAAGGCTTACAGCATTAATCCGATGCTCAAAAGGGTTTTGACTCTTGAAAAGATTAGAAATCGTTGCTATAAGTTTTTCTGCAACTCTGAAGTTCCAACATTCTATTCAGAGTAATAATGTACCTTTAAGTGTATAGCTCTGTGGTAATTATCTTTTTTGATCTTTTATGTTTAGAAAAATTCTAGCTTCTTCCACCCACATTGCTGTCAATTCGTTAATTTTTTTGGCCTCTGCCCAGTAAGTATTTATTTTGGTGTTGAATGGTTTATTTGTGATAGAAAAGCATATGGCTTCCACTTATAATTACTTAAAGAACATTGTTTATTTTTGAGGTTATGAAGCATCTGTTGCATCAGAAATATGAGTTCATATAATCTACTCAGTGTCTCTGGAGCTTTGAAATTGTTAAATAAAAACGATGAATAATTGTCACAATGTGCAAAGTCAAAGGAAATAGATTTCTAAACTATTAAATATAGCTGAGAGACTATTAAAAATAGCAATTGAAATGAGTTCAAATGAATTGAAAGGTCGTTTTATGAATTTATATATGGAAGAAAATGTGTCTCTGAGGGCAAAATTGTTCCCTCCAGTACCCAATATCAAGAACTTTAGTGCACTTTGTCCTTCTTTATAATTATTGCTGGGAATTGAAGGGCTCTGTTTTCTGTTAGCCACTGGGGAAATCAGAGGAAAATAACCTTTAAATAAATAATTATAAACTAGGTTTCACTGCCATCTTCAATTGCTTCTCTCCTTTTGAATACACTTTTAATATGTTTTTCTGATTATTCTGAAGAGTAGATTTTGCATAAATTTGGGCTTTGAAGTACTTTAGAAAGATTTCTATCTAGATTCCTCAAATCTGTTAAAGAGAGAGGAATATAAACTGATGCAGCAGCTTAAGTACATCTGGAATAACCAAGAAAGAAACACATTAAAGTTAATTAAGACCAAAAAAAAAAAGCAGCTTTTATCTCATACTTATGTGGATGAAAAAATGATTCTAAATTATAACATTTCTCTAGCTAAATTGGCCAAATGCATATCCAGGGAGATATAGTTTTTCAGCCTGAGATTTCTAGATCACTCAGGTAGTTATCTACTTCCATCAGGATAAGCAGGTATACTGGGACTTACAGCTAACTGTAGGTTGTTGCTTCTTTCGCCTTTCATCAAAAATGAGAACATCTGTAATCATCACAGAAGGATGCTGGCCTGTGCCTCTTGGATGATGTCCAGCAAAGTTCTCCAGTGGGCTAAACTTGGATAGCCCTGCATGAGGAGAATAGACAATTACTGAGGAATGGCTGAGAGGAAGTAAATTCTGAGTTTGTAAAACAAAAATAACCCACACTGTAAAATAAACTAGAATGTGTAATATAAAATGTGGCAAAGAAATGAGATATACTTAAGGATAAACTTAAAGATGTATTTTATAAGAAACAAATTTAACAACTTAAGAAAGAAATTATCATGATAATTTTCATTGTTGTTACATAAAAATGTACTAAGCAAGAATACATTCAAATCTAAGTTGTAGCTCAGTGTCTAGACACAAGGAAATGCTTTTTGAGAGGAGACAGAAGGATGTGGGAGTGGGCTTAGATCATATTTCACAATGAAGATAAAGTGATAAAGATTAAGTGACTGCATTTGTGTTTAAGTACAGACAGTATTGTTGTGTGATAGGAAGTGGAAGGAAAGGCAAACCCAAGAGATATGAAGAAAGAGGAAGCAAACTATGAAATAGAATGACAATTAAAAATATTTTTAAAAATGAAAAAGGAAGAGAGGAGAGAGGAATGAGGGAGGTAGAAGAGGTGTTAATAAAAAAGAATGAAGACAGGTAATTATTTTTATGCCTGATTTGGATCTATACTGACAGACATTTCTCATATTACATCTGCCATCCTAATTTTCTTATTAGATTATCTGCTGTAGAGTTAACTCTTCCTTTGGGGAGAAAAGAGGCAACAGTGGCTTTTTTTTTTTCTTTGCAACAGTGGCTTTTTCAAGGATAGTCCCCAGCTAGATTACCACACTGCTCTCAAATTATAACCATAAGCTGTGATTCATATGAGGTAAAAGGTATATTTATTTTAAATTTCCAACAGAGAAAACCTACAAAAAGAAAAATATATATTGTTCAACAATAGTTATGTTCCACAATTTCCTAGAGATTTGACCATAATGTTCTCTCTTGGAGAGTGGTTAAAATGAATGATTGGATGACCTCTGAATTGCTACCCATATCCTTTAACTGATTTTCTCCCCAATCTTCAGTATGTCTACCTGGATTCACAAAATATATACTTTCATCCTTTGTCCTATACTCCAGATTCTGAGCTTTCACGCAACTTTACACAAAGCTGTGTGTTGCTCATGACATACCTACCATAGAGGTCATGACCTGAAAGCTTCGAAAAAGATCTGAATATGAATCCCACTTCTGCCTCTCATTAGCTCTATGACCTTAGAAATTTATTTAAAATCTCCCCATAAAATGGCAATGGTAAGAGCTACCTTGAGATATTGTTTTGAAGATTAAAGAACATACAGTTAGCACGATGCATGACACATTTAAGTGTTCAATATATATGGGCCTTTGTTGTTTTCATTCGTAAAGTTACTATGTGTTCTCCACCTCGTCTAAGAGTTTGCTCTCCAGGTTCTGCACTCTGGCTAGAGTGATAGTCTTTTCTCAAAGACAGGGTTCGGGCTTCCCTGGTGGCGCAGTGGTTGAGAGTACGCCTGCCGATGCAGGGGACACGGGTTCGTGCCCCGGTCTGGGAAGATCCCACATGCCGCGGAGCGGCTGGGTCCGTGAGCCATGGCCGCTGAGCCTGCGCATCGGGAGCCTGTGCTCTGCAACGGGAGAGGCCACAACAGTGAGAGGCCCGCGTACCGCAAATAAATAAATAAATAAATAAATAAATAAATAAAATAGTGGTAAAGACAGGGTTCACTTTTAACTGCTTATGGAATTGGTGACAGAAGACAGGTATCAGTCTGTTGTGGTCAGTATCCAGAAGAAATAAGCAAAATATAATGAAGCCTTCTAGATAGTACTTTATTACTTCCAACATCTCTTTCAGTTTACCCCTAAATTATTGTAGCAGTCAATAATATGAACTCAAATGGAAGTTAACCCTTAAAAGTGCCCAATAATATTATTATATTTTTTCAATTTTAACTGGAAACTTTTATAGAGGTAATTATAAATTCACATGCAGTTGTAAGAAATAATAAAAAGAGATTCATGTATCCTTTATCCAGTTTCCTGATAGTAACATTTTGCAAAAACTATAGTACAATATTACCACCAGGATATTGGCATTGATACAATCCATCCATCTTATTTAGGTTTAGTCAATTTTACTTGTATTCATCTGTATGTGTGTTTGTGTGTGTGTGTACTTGCTCGTGTGTGTGTGTGTGTGTGTGGTGTTAGCTTTATACACTTTTATTATATGTGTAGGTTTTTGTATCTATCATTACATTCAAGATACTAAACAGTTACATCACCACAAAAATTCTTTGTATTGACTTTTTTTGCGGTACGCGGGCCTCTCACTGTTGTGGCCTCTCCCGTTGCGGAGCACAGGCTCCGGACGCGCAGGCTCAGCGGCCATGGCTCACGGGCCTAGCCACTCCGTGGCATGTGGGATCTTCCCGGACTGGTGCACGAACCCATGTCCTGTGCATCGGCAGGCGGACTCTCAACCACTGTGCCACCAGGGAAGCCCCATGTATTGACTTTTGATAGCTACAAACCTCCTTCCCACTGACTACACTCCTTTGCCAGAAACTACTAATATGTTCTGTTTCAAAAAATTTCTCATTATTTCCTCTTCATATATTAGTCATATTTTTTTTTTTACAGCAAAGGAGAGATTGAGGACATATATAAGTAAAGAAACCCCTTCCCTTCGGAAATCTGGCCAAAAGAAGGAAAGATTATGACTCTCATGCATTAATAATTTTTGTCCAGGTTACCATAAATAATATTTGACTCTACTATATATGTAAAATAATTACGTGGCCTCTGATACAGGGTTAGCACTTGCTAAATCCTCTTTACTTCTATCATCATCTTATTAATATTATTATTATAAATTATAAATATTTTGTCTAATTTATACTCGTATTTCCTTGAACACATTATTACCTTTCATGCCTCTGTGTCTTTGATTTCTCTGGAGTATCTGTCATTATCCAATGGTATAATATTTATTCTCAAGACCTAATTTTTAGAAATCCCCTCTGAACCCTATCCTTTCTCATTATAGTGTATGACATCAGGCAGAGTCCAGAACCATTCCACAGGATTGACTCACTCATTTTTCCAGCTTCTGAGACTGTTGGCTGCTGACAGTCTTCTGTGTTCTTTTCAAGGCTTGGCTCTCTGCTACAGTGTGCTGTTTTGCTGTAGGTCACATATCCACCCTTCCAGGGGCAAACCACATCCAATTACTGGTCAATGCAGGGGTGGAGGTATAAAGTCCAGGTTCCCTCTCTTCAATTTCAGCCAATTCTCAAGGACATTTCAGCACCAGAACTCCTCCATGGGACCAGCTGAGGCTTTTCTTGAGACTGTGTCAGAATCCTTCCCTATCTTTTTTCGTTCTCCCAGAGGTTACTCCCCAATAAACTTACTGCACTCAAATATCACTTTTAGAGTTTACCTCCCAAGAACCCAACCTATAAAAGTCATGCTTTACCACCACTGAGTATTTTTCCTCTGTGTTTTCAAATATTCATATGAAAACTTTTATAGGATTTGGATTTTATCAAAATTAATATTTCTCCCCAGTCATATTTGCTTCGTATTCAACACTCTTGCTCAGGTAACATTCATTCAATCACTAAACATATATTAATTGAGAAATTACTATATACCATGTACTCTACAAAATCCTGGAGATACAATGGTGATCAAAACCAGAGACAGACATTTTTAAAGTAAAATGTACATATAACCTTGTTCTTTTTGTGTTGTCCTTTCTAAGTTGGCTAGTTTGAACTACAGTTCTTGTCCTTTTTCTCTGCCAAGAGGGAAGATTCCCTGTATTCATAGGGTAGAAATCAGCATTGCCTCAAGTAAAACAAGACAGTGAAGACTTATCTTACGAGAAATTGATAAAGAAACTGTATCATTAATTTATAGACTTTGTTAGCTTAACATTTTTCATACTTGATGTCCTTGAATTTCTAACTACATCCCTGTGTCAGACCTCTCCGGAAATAAGGATGGTCCACCTGCTTTTTACGTGTGGCCCTTCTGTGTCTTTCTTCTGTCTCCCAAATCCTTTTAGCACTGAAGTGGTTAATATCAGAAACACCTTTAACTGTGATACTGATCTGCAAGATAGAAAACCTCTTAAAACTAAGCATAATGTAGCCATGTTGGTTACAGTGGATTATTTGGATCCAAGAGTGGATAAAGAGACGAACAATAGGGCAATTACAAGAGGTACTCATCAATAAGGGGTGCCAGAGAACAATATCCCTGGTATGTTACAGAATGGGAAACTTTGTGTTTATCACTATTCTTCTCAGGGAGAATAGTGTATATGATTAAAAAGAAAATAACTGGAAAAGGAGAAAAACTGCTTAGGATGGGACTCCTGGGCGGGGCGGTGGGAGGATGCTCACGTAACAGTGTGTGGTCACTAATGTGCCTTCCTAGGAGGTCAGGTATGGTCCACTGCATGCATGCATTTTTTGAGCAGCGTCTGCAAATTTGGGGCCAGGGACAAATTTCTTTTTCTACTAGTCTTCCTTGTCAACCGTTTCCCATAAACCAGGGGTCCCCAACCCCTGGGCCATGGACCGGTAGCGGTCCATGGCCTGTTAGGAACCAGGACACACAGCAGGAGGTGAGCAGTGGGCGAGCAAGCAAGGCTTCATCTGTATTTATAGCTGCTCCCAATCGCTCGCATTACTGCCTGAGCTCCGCTTCCTGTCAGCATTATGGTGAGTTGTATATTTATTTCATTATATATTACAATGTAATAATAATAGAAATAAAGTACACAATAAATGTAATGTGCTTGAATCATCCCCAAACCATTCCCCCACCCTGGTCCGTGGAAGAATTGTCTTCCACAAAACTGGTCCCTGGTGCCAAAAATGTTGGGGACCACTGCCATAAAAACAATTGAAGCTCTCTTATGACAAAATGACCAATAGATAATAAAGGATAGTGGCTTGAAGGGGCAACATATCTTGGCCTCATTTTGCTTGGGACAAGCAGGTGGTAGCAGCTGCTTTCCCATCTGAAACATTTATACTGACCAGAGGGCAGGAGGTTATGTTTCCGTTTACTTTGGTGTCCTTCAGAATCAGGAGCTGTGATTGAGTAAATTAGCATTACTTTCCTTACAAAAACTTCCAGCACAGTGAGAATGATAGAGAGAGGGTAGGATATGGAAAAAACAACCAGCTTCATCTGTGATGCATGTAATAACCCCCTGTCTTTCTAAAGGAAAGCTATGGTGAATATTTCACTCATAAGCCATTATGGTGTTGAATAACATACTTATCTCAGGTGAAAAATCAGCGTAGGTTGTATAAAAAGATCTACCCTCAAATATTAAATGAAATTTTAAAAATCATGAAATACTTAAATTTCATAAAATGCTTGAAAGTGTTTATTATTCGCTTAAAACTGAACACTCGGTGAAATAATTAGTCCTTAATTTCTCAGGTGGCATTGAAACATTTGAATATTCTTGGTCTTATTTCTCCCCTCTTCGTTCAGCATCCATGTGTTGAAAAACTGACTTGTGTACATTGAAGAATTATTTTATTTTAAATTATTTTGGATAGACTTTTATGTTCAAAGAGTGTAATTGTAATAAGAAAGAATTTTATGATGATTTATGAAATATAAATTTTTAAAAAGTTTATGGTTATTATGATTCAAAATTTAGAATCTAGTAAACTTTTAACTTGTGGGAAGGTCTACGTCCCGACCCAAAATGTAACCTTTTGTAACCATTAATAACAAATGGAAATAGTGGTTGTCGATAGATAGTCTCTGTGGACTTATGAAATATAGGATCTCTGAATAGCATTTCAGAATATATCCTCTCTGTATTCTTCTCCTCATTATGATGGATCTGCCCCCTTGTTCATCATTTGGTATTATATTGTTTAATTGGCTGAATTCAAGAAAAGAATACAAATTTCTATAATTAAAATAAATTTAGGTGGACAATAGGGAAGTTAATTTTAAACTATTCTCTGTATAACTGACTAGATTTTGAAAGGCTGAGTGAATGTTTTCTAAATTTTCTTAGTGTCCTGGATGAACTTCATAAGAAACTATTATTAAGGCTCATAATGATAGAGTATTCAAGTTGGCAGACAGCAGAGTTAGAGTTATCAGGCTTGATTTCAGTGCTCCCAGAGACCTGAGACTTGGGTCAGGTCCTTATAACTTCTGCTAGCTATGGATAAGCTATCTCACTTTTCTCATATTTATCTCCTAATGCAAAGGGCAAGCAGAAGTGTTCTTTTCCAGGTTTCCTAACCTTGATCAGTCAGTTTTCATTATTTGGTTTGGTCTCTCCTGTATTCAATAAAGGTTGAAGAGACGACTCTCTCTGTTCTTCAGGATTTTACCTTCAAATGGAAATTATATTTCCAAAGTCAGTAACTTAGAAACATCGACTTAGAACTGGAAAAACCTTAGAAATCACCATGAGAAGGTGATTTTAAAGCAAATGCTTTTCCTTTTTAATATCATAATGAATTTTTAAACTATAATCATATCAATGAAACATTTAGACACAGAAAAGCCTTTCTCAACATCAGCATCATAAGGAAACTCATCCAGTGTATCTTGTGGGTTTTTTTTATACTAATGTATTTTTTTCCCCAAAGGCCTAAAAGTAAACTCTGTCAGAGTGTTTCTTCTTACTAAATCCTTGAGTGATGCTATATGAAACAGGGAGAATAAAATATAACCAATTCCATAATGATACACCACTCCAGAAATGATTGGATTACATAGAAGGGCATCAAGGTGAAAATCTATAAAATGGTGATTGATATATGGTCTATATACACATAAAAATTTTAATTAAGAATTTTACAGAATGCAGTGTGTGTTGTATCTCTTAGATAGAATTACACTCCCATAACATTCACCTTAGCTTTTCCCTTTTATAGTCAAACATTTTCTGCCTTCCACTGTCAGTGAAACATTTCCTTAATAATGATCAGAAATAACACTGTTAAGTTTCTATGCCACATCTTCTTGACATTACATCTCCCAACCACTCTATTAATGCTCTTAGTTTTTAGTTAATGTAAATGTTTTCCTTTAGCTTTCTACCAATCCATTATCTTCTAAATTATTCTAATAGTAGTTAGAAACATTTCTGGATTTGGAGTAAAAATATCTATGCCAAATTCTACCTCAGCTAGGGTCTGAAAGAAAATGGGCAATTCACCTTTACTTAGAATTTTAATATCCTCATTTACAAAATAGTGATGACATCTACCTTACAAATTCGTTATATAAAATATGAACTCATATATGCAAATAAGTTGTGCAGTAAACATACACTACAACGATAAACACAAAAACACATGTAACCCAAGTATGTCTCATAATCGATGAGAAATTCTGATACCAGGACTTTGTTCTTTTGCCCAACTAAAGCTGTCAGTAATTCTGTGATATCGTCTACCATTTTAGGTGTCACAGGTTCAAGGGATTATATATGTAGCTGAGAAAAAAGCTATTTAAAGTCACAGCTGACACAGACATGTTCGTTTCCTAAGATCTCAGCATAATATTCTCAGGCGTATGGCCCCTTGTTAAAGAAAATACTTTGATAGACTGCAGTAACATGATAGAGGAAATCTTTAGGGCACTCTCTGGAAGCCCATAAGGAGAACTAAATTACTCTGTATAAAAAAGTATCAATTTTGAGGTGCCAAAATTGTCCAGGAAGAAGATGGTCTGGGTTTAGCATGTGGAAGGATGGCTTACACAAAAGGTGAGATAGTAAGGAGAGATTCAGGATCAAGGAGAAAAGAAAATGAAGCCAGGGGATGAGGAAGACAAATTTAAGATGCTCAAGGATCCTCAAGAATGATGTAGACACTGGATTTTTTTCTGTGTGAAATATGGCTGGTTTTATTTCATTCTTAAAGGTCAAGGTGACTGCAGCATGCTAGAGGGTACAGGGGCCCTTGGCAGTAGACAGTTGTGTCACATTGGACTCTTATTCGTCAGGAGATTAACCACATTATTCAGTTTCTATAGCACCATATTGAAATGGATGCCAAGACATATGTTTTGAAAACGTAGTACCATATAAAGACAAATATTTAAATTAAAAATGAAGTGGTCATCTTTATGTAGGAAAACGCATAACCATTCAGAGAGGTAAATCAGTAGTGTCTAATACTAAAAATGGCAAATAAACCATTGGAGAATTGGAAAGGATCTACCATTTTGACTAAAGGTCTTACTCTTACATATTTGAATTAATATGTAATCAATTTTCTGCTTTAGAGAAAATTAAAAATGGCATACATTGTAATTAACATATAATAATAAACAGAACTACAAACAGAACTACCACATGACCCAGCAGTCCCACTACTGGGTGTGTACCCTGAGGAAACCATAATTCAAAAAGAGTCATGTACCAAAATGTTCATTGCAGCTCTATTTACAATAGCCCGGAGATGGAAACAACCTAAGTGCCTGCCGTCGGATGAATGGATAAAGAAGATGTGGCACATATATACAATGGAATATTACTCAGCCATAAAAAGAAACGAAATTGAGCTATTTGTAATGAGGTGGATAGATCTAGAGTCTGTCATACGGAGTGAAGTAAGTCAGAAAGAGAAGGACAAATACCGTATGCTAACACATATATATGGAATTTAAGAAAAAAAATGTTATGAAGAACCTAGGGGTAAAACAGGAATAAAGACAGAGACCTACTGGAGAACAGACTTGAGGATATGGGGAGGGGGAAGGGTGAGGTGTGTTAGGGCGAGAGAGAGACATGGACATATATATACTAACAAACGTAAGGTAGATAGCCAGTGGGAAGCAGCCGCATGGCACAGGGAAACCGGCTCGGTTCTTTGTGGCTGTCTGGAGGGGTGGGATAGGGAGGGTGGGAGGGAGGGAGACAAAGAGGGAAGAGATATGGGAACATATATATATGTATAACTGACTCACTCTGTTATAAAGCAGAAACTAACACACCATTGTAAAGCAATTATACCCCAATAAAGATGTTAAAAAAAAAAAAAACATATAATAATAAAAATGAGTGATCTAAATAAACACTTAAGAGATGAGATTTGTTACCTATGTATCCTGAAGTGAAAAGTGAAAATTTTTAAATATGGAGAAAGGCCATATTTTCATGAAGTTATTGTTTCGTAATTTGACAACTCTATAATTTTTTCCTTTTATGATAGCAATATATTTTATAAAATCTTACTTAAGAAAATATAACTAATAATTGATATTCTCAATATTTAAAAAGTGAGCTTTAAAGCATTGAAACACATTTTCTTCTCATACATCACATATAATATATAAAATGATGTTTTTATTCATAGTATTAAAAAAACATTTTATTTGCCTAATGAATAATAACTATCTTTTTGTTTAGATGCAAACTGAAAATATTAAATTGATTTTGTTGTCACTGTTCTCCTTGGTGTATTTAGAATATTTAATTCTAAAAGCATTGGTCCTTGAGATTGCCAAACTCAAAATTAATTATATTTTTCCTAAACATATTGTTTATTTTAAATAAAAAAATTTGAAGTGTTTTTCATTTTTCATACATATCTCAAAATCCTTTCCAATTACTGGTTTGCAACATACTTATGAAAAAAATAAATGTAGACATTACCTTCTGCATTTAGAGATGAAAATTTGGAGCTTAGAGAGAGTAAGAGATTTTTCAAATGTGTGCCTCTCAAATTTCACTGTATTTATGCCACAGAAACCTGAATTCCTACCACTGTTTCTTTTTAGGTTGCAATGACTAGTAATTCTTAGTCTAATTACCTACTGCACCTGTTTTCACACCCTTCCAACTCCATGTGATTCCTAGAAGCTCGTAGTTTTCACCAGCAGATTCTAAGAAATATGAAGAAAATGGTAATGATGTAGACCTTCTACATAAATGTAGATTTGTGGCATTCAATGCTATTTCTATTTTGAATTGGCGATGTTAGAAGCAGAGGTTATTTTCTCCTAAATACTAGGCTTGCAATTAGTCTCTGCTGCCCCTGGTGAGTCTGTATGCATATTAAACTAAGGCAAATGTGATGGTAAACTATTTTCACACATTTTATACCCAAAGATAACACTTTAAAAAAAATAGTGAACTCTAACATCTATTAGAATTATTTTAATCCTGAAAGCAGAATGTCGTGTTTGGTAGAGCTATACTCTCATTTTAGTTGCTGACTTTATTTGGCCTCTATAAGAAGGCCCAGTTTCTTCATTTTAATTATTGTATCAGCCACATTTAGAGTATCTCCTTAGCTTAAGTGGGATTTTATTCCATTTATATGCTGTTATTTGAGCAATGTACTATGCCAAAAACTTCTCATTATCATCACTATTACTATTATTCTCATTTGAGAGACTTTTAAAACTGAGGTTTTTGGATGTTGAGCGACTTGACTTGTTGAAGAACACACAACTATGTACATATTAAGGTATAAGCTCAGATCCTGCAAATAAAAATACATGTTCTTTCTACCATAATACCCAATAAAGAAAGACATGATAAATTTTCAAGCAGCAATTCAGAACATTCACAAACGTTTACTCTTTGTCAAGTGCTGTGTAAGGTTCCAGGTATACAAAAATTAGTAAAAACTCCATGCCTGCTTTTAAGATACTTAAAATCTAGTGAGGAAGACAGAATACTCAACAGATCACAATGTATTAAATATATAAAAGCTACTGTAGAAAGAAGAAAAAGACTCTGACAATAGTTATATAATGTTGTTGATAGTATAGGCTTGGGAGTCCTAAATTTTAACCTTTACTCTGCCACTTACTATGTGATTTTGGACACAGTTTAAACTCTAAGTCTCCATTCCCCAGTTTTCATATCCAGTAAATGAAGAGAGCCCTGAATGATAGTTTGAAAGATAAGCATTAGCATGGTGATTGCTATATGGTACATACTCAATAAAAGTTAGCTTAACAAAAGTTGGGATATGAGGAGAGGGGGAATATTTGATCATTTGATATGTACCTACGGAGTTCAGCAAATAGAGTGAGGGGACATGTGTAGTCCAGATACTGGAAAGATCTTATGCTAAGATGTAGAAAGAACAAAAATCCATATTCCATGGCTATAATAACTGTTATAGGGAATAGGGGAACAAGGAGAACATGGACTAGGGGAGGAAGATAAATCTGGAGAGGTAGTTTGGGATTAGCTGACTAATTAAAATAAATAAGATGCAGGAGTTGAGGCTATCCCCAAGATTTTCATTTTGTCCGTGTGGATAGACAGTGATGACATTGCCATATATCATCAAGTACAGATAATATCTATTTCAAGACATAACAGTAATTTAGTAACATCTTTTCTGGGGAGTGAAAGTACATATTACATTTTGCTATTCTCCAAAAATCACTTATGTTTACAAATATAATTTTATATGTATATATATATATATATATATATATATATATTCTCTTTTTAAGTATCTTAAAGTATGAGGAGAAAGGTATTGTCTTTCAGCTTGGTACATTCTTGAGCAAAAAATCATCATAATAAAGCACATTCATTGAGTGTTTAATATGTGTCAGAAATTGTCACAGGGTCCTTATCTCTTAAAACTTTGAAACAGCCGTACAAGTAGTATTAGCTAATTTACATATGAGAAAATTCAGAAAGCACTACCAAGATTATTTTATAATCTTCTAACATTGATTTTTGTCATGCCTCAGACTTAGACAGTCCTTAGAAGGATTCAACAGAAGTAAAAAAGTCAAGGCATTATGATTGCTGTCTATAAGACTCAAACAAGGAACAGAAGTCATGGTATTTTCTACAGCCACATGTTTAATAAAAGAGGCCATTTTTATTAGAAGGGAAGCTAATTAGCAGTACTGTTTCACTTTCTTTTCTTGTCCCGTTGAAATGCCCATGAAAATATAGACAAATGCTAATTTAGTTATTTTATGATCTCTAGAAGAATCACCAGTGCAAATGAATAAAACTAAGAAAGCAGACATGGACAGTGTCGGAGGCAGTTTTCCCTATGTCAGCTACATGTCTCTGCACCCAAGTATTAGGGTCTGATTTCTAACCAGAAATACAAACATCACTGTCCTAGCACAATAGCTCTTTCTAATGTCTCTTCATTCATATCTTTGACTTCCATCCATAATTAATCATTCCTTCCACATCAGCATTTTTGTCAGCTTTATTGAGGTATAATTGATATATAAAACACTGAATATATTTAATGTATACAATTTTATGAGTTTGGGCATATGCATACACCTGCGATACCATCACTACAATCAAGGTAGTAAATATATCCAACACCTCCAAAAGTTTCCTTGTGTCTTTTATTGTGTAGTACGAGTACTTAACGTGAGACCTACCCTCTTACGTTTTTAAGTGCAGAACAACATACCACTAACCATAGGCACTGTGTTGCACAGCAGCTCTCTAAAACTTATTCATCTTGTGTAGCTAACTTTATTTTTTTAATTTATCATTTATTTTATTCACTTAGTACAGTAAGAACACCTTTCCATGCAATTAAATATATTTCTACAGAATCTTTTTTCTTTTTTTAACATCTTTATTGGAGTATAATTGCTTTACAATGGTGTGTTAGTTTCTGCTTTATAACAAAGTGAATCAGCTATACATGTACATATATCCCCATATCTCTTCCCTCTTGCGTCTCCCTCCCTCCCACCCTCCCTATCCCACCCCTCTAGTTGGTCACAAAGCACCAAGCTGATCTCCCTGTGCTATGCGGCTGCTTCCCACTGGCTTTCGGTTTTACATTTGGTAGTGTATATATGTACATTTATACCCATTGAAGAACAGTTCCTGATTTTCATCTCTCCCCACCCCCTGGCAACCACCATTCTATTTTCTACTCCTATAAGTTTGACTGTTTTAGATATCTTATATAAGTGTAATTATGCAGTATTTGTCCTTCTGTGACTGACTTATTTCAGTTAGCTTAATGCCTTCCAGGTCTGTCCATGTTGTCATAAATGGTAAGATCTTCTTCTTTTTTGAGGCTGTATAATATTCCACTGTATTATATACCACATTTGGGAACTAACAATAGTAATATAAGAACTGGATAGGCTAATTTCACATTTGATGCTTGAATATAAAATAATCAGTGCATTTGGATAGAGACAAGAGATAGAAATGGCCTAATAATTTAAAATTAATTTCTTATTTTTGTAGTACACTTATCTACTTTCCAAATTTTATAGAATGGGATATTGTTGATATTTTATAAGCAAGAGAGTGATATAATCTGATATATGTTGTCAAAATAGTCCTGGTTGCTGTTTTGAGAATATATTGTAGAGGGAGGCATCAGTCATTCAGGAAGGAGATGGTGTTGGCTTAGAAATACAATTTATCAGATTACATGATAGAGTTGATATGTTGGGAATGAGGAAGGAGATGTCAAGGATGACTCCCAGGTTTTGGTCTTGCGTGGCTGGGAACCATCTACTGAGAGTAAAATGACTGAAAGAGAAACATATTTATAAAGGACTACCAAACATTCATTTGGAGCTATGATAAGTTTAACAGTTTTCTGATTCATCTCTGTGGATGTCTCAATGACACAGATGGATATATTAGTCTGCAGTTAAAATAGAAAGAGAAGAGGTGAGGGAGTCTGTTTAAGAGAGAGAAATGTGGGATTTATCAGCATATTAAAAGCAGTTAAACCTATGGAAGTGGATGATACCCCCAAAAGATAGAGTGTGTAGAATGAAAGATAAGAAAGACAATTTCTGAGAACTGAATCTCTGAAATTTAGAGATAAGTTAGACAAAAGGGGGCCAGCAAAGAAAGTCAAGAAATCAAAGAGGAATCAGAGAGGTAAGAGCAAAGCCAGGAGAGTCATATCAAAGCTATTATAAAAGTATTTTAAGAAGAATGAAGTGACTGAGTATGTCAAATGCTGTTAAGAGATCCAGGAAAATGAGACTGGAATAGTGCTTAATAGATTTAGCAAACTGCAAGTTATTGGTGACCTTAGTAAGATGAAGTTAGCATTATTCATCTTGTAAGTAAGAAAATAAAAATACTCCTCGAGTACCAGTGAGTATCCCACAGGGTAGAGATAGTCTGAATTTTTACTGTAATAATATTTTCTCATGAATTTATATATCTATATATAGCTAGATCCCAGAGGAGAAGGGCATGGGAAAGAGGTTGTAGGGTGATTGTGGAGAAGTAATAGAATTGCAGAGAAAACCAGGGATATCCAAAATGCTACTGCCAACCTTTGGATAAGAAAAAGAATGTTAAGAAGAGCTATCTTTATTGTCATGTGCGAAAGCAATATAGCACCACTTATGAACCATAAACATTTTGGGAAACTAAACTTGAGCCATTATTTTCATTCAAAAATAATTATTTTTACCATGCACCAGATGTTTTGCTGAGAATTGGACACAAGGTGAATAAGACAGATTTGGAATTTTCCCACTGAGCCTTGCAAGGTAGTTAGACAATGGAAAAATAGAGCATAATATCAAAGAGGGAAGTGTTATGATGGAAACTAAGGGAATTTATTTTTTTCTTCATTAAGACTTAATGACGTATAATTGACCTAAAATAAACTGGTATAAAATAAAATTGACATAAAATAAGCATTAATATTTACATATGATAAGTTTTGAAATAATTATGCCCCTGTGAAATCATTATGGCAATCAAGATAATAAACATACTTATTATACCCCAAAGTTTTCTTGTGCACCTTGTAATCCCCTCTCAACCTTCCCCACATCCTCCCCATTCCAAGGCAACAACTGCTCTGACTTCTGTCACTATATATTAGTTTACAATATAGGAATTTATATAAATGGAATCAGAGTATGTACTGGTTTTTTTCTCTGGCTGCTTTCTCTCAGCATAGTAACTTTGAGGCTCATTTATGTTATTGCACGTATGAATGGTGTATTGTACTGCTGTGATCTATTTCATTATATAGCTACACCACACTTCGTTTATCCATTCATATGTTGGTGGACATTTGAGTTATTTTCAGTTTTTGACTATTACAAATAAAGCTGTTTTGGAAATGAAGAGAATTTAAAGCAGAGCAAAAGGTTGGAGGGAAACTACAATGAGTAAGGTGGTCAAGTAAAATCACTCTATAGATATACAAGTTGATACTTGGTGAATGCAATCAGTCAAATGACACCCTCTACATTATATATCATGTTGCTATTAGTGTTTGTATAATTCAAAATTTGGGGTACAGTTTCCTATTTTACCTTCTGTATACTCAAAATGATATCTTGCTAAATATAAATAAGTTAACCTATGATATATTGATATATATCAGTATATTCTCTAAAGTGAAGCTAAGAATATATGGTTTTACAGATCTGCCCTTAACCTTAGAAAGAGTAGTTTCAAAATCTAAATGAAATATTTGGGGTTCTATAGTTTTTGCTCATGTACTTCATGACAGATGATCAAATGGTTAAAAGACATTCTTTAAGTAAACTGTAATATGTATTATTATTGATATTTATGAATTTATTTATTATAATATTGAAGGCTTAATTAGAACAATATGAGAAATGC
Source organism: Lipotes vexillifer (assembly GCF_000442215.2). Lineage (NCBI taxonomy): Eukaryota > Metazoa > Chordata > Mammalia > Artiodactyla > Lipotidae > Lipotes > Lipotes vexillifer. Next base: position 113,444 of record NW_006774194.1, on the reverse strand, counting down.
TTTCAACTCTTTATGGTATAAAAGCTAATTGACCAATAATAAAAAAACAGATTTTGAAACATATTAGAAACACATTTTTAATGTAATTTAGATGAATTTAACTGAAGAACAAAGCAGAGCAAAATAACACCTTGCAAATATTTGTATTAAAGTGCCATTGAGAAAGTTTTGGAAAGTATTAAGTTTTGCCCGACTTACAGATGTTGCCTATTTGAGAAGAAACACAAATTCTGCTTGATGATACTTAAAAAGTAGGGTAGAAAATATCTTTAGAACTTTTGAGATTTTAATTGATAGCTAGTGCATGAATGTCAGTGAAGCAATGTGTATTTCATTAAAGAGCTCTAGCTTATTAGTTACAAGGTAATATTTTGTGGTAACTGAGCATACCCAGTTATGAAGTCAAGTCAAAATCTTTCAATTTGTTTCAAATTTTTTTTAAATTGAAGTATAGTTGATTTACTATGTTGTACAAAGTTTATTTATTTATTTTTATGGCCATGCCACGTGGCTTGTGGGATGTTAGTTCCCCAACCAGGGATTGAACCCAGGCACTCAGCAATGAGAGCACGGAGTCCTAACCACTGGACCGCCAGGGAATTCCCTCAAGTGGTATCTTAAATAGTCAAGTTGAACATATTTTTAAATGGATACTGGTGCTCAAGTGTGTGTATACTTAGGAGATCTACAGAAAAGAATATTTGAATCCAATTCTGTGTGAGGGACATGATTAGCATATCTTTAGAATGCAACATAAAAGGAGAAAGGTAAATATTTGGGCAAAGGGAGAGGTAAAGAAGACCATAGACAGTTTGCTTTAAATGAATTTAAGATCAAACATTTCAACTGAGCTCCAGATATCCATGTTGCATGTGAAATTTTTTTACTCTCCTATTTTTGTCCCCAAAATACCTGACTTTCACATTAATACAGTTAACTAGAGGTGAATGCTTTTGGACTCACTCTGATAAAGAACAGTTTATTTACATCATAAGAGCGATAACACGGTACCAGTAACTGAATCTCCCCAGTGTCTCACTGTGCACTGAAGATACGTGCCACAAGTGGGACTGTTGTTATGATTGTACAATACACAAATTATAAACTTGAAAAAATTTTCCCCTTCTTCTAGTACGCCAAAATACTTCCCAATATTTCTATCCAAATATAATGTTAATTTATCTGTCCAAATAGAAGGATCTTTGATTTTCTTAGCTAATTTGATTAATGCAGACAAGTATTATAAAGAAAAAATATTAGAGTATTAGATAAGATATCTGGAGGATAAAAGTTGATTGAGGTATGTAAGCACATGGCAGTCATTCACAATGTCTCCGGAATCATTATTTTTACATATTGAATCATTTTCACCATCATACATATTCTAATTTTCTGCATTACAGAATGACCTCACTTTCCACTTAACTACCTTGAAATCTCCCTGCTCAACTTTGCAAGAATATTCCTTAAAGATTTGCAGTCATTAGATCCTCTGTACGTACTTCTCCAAATTTCTATTGAACACACTCTAATCAGGCATCTGACCCAACTTCCACCAAAATATTTTTACTAAGGTTATCTGTGCATTGTTTAAGGCTAATTACTACTTCTTTGCCTTTATCTCATTTTGATACAAATGGTCAATCCTTGCAAGATTAAATGCTTTCTTCACTTTGTTTCTGTAACACCACACTCCTCTGACTTTTCTCCTAGATTATTGGCTGTTTTCAATTTTCTGTGCTCATTCTTACTCATTGACCTACTTCTTGCTTTCAGAGACTCTTAGATTGTTTTTGTACCACTTTTCCCTATGTGTACCTACTTCTTTGCTAAATTCAATATTTTCGTGGTTTTAAATAATATCTATACACTGATAATTCTAAAGTGTCTGAAAAATCTTTTCATTAAACTTGAGATTTTAGGGGGCTTCCCTGGTGGCGCAGTGGTTGGGAGTCCGCCTGCCGATGCAGGGGACGCGGATTCATGCCCCGGTCCAGGAGGGTCCCACATGCCGCGGAGCGGCTGGGCCCGTGAGCTGTGGCCGCTGGGCCTGCGCGTCCGGAGCCTGTGCTCCGCGACGGGAGAGGCCACAACAGTGAGAGGCCCGCGTACCGCATAAAAAAAAAAAGTTTTAAAAACTTGAGATTTGAAGTACTAGTGATTTAGATATCTAAAAAGTATTTAAGGACTTCCCTGGTGGTGCAGTGGTTAAGAATCCGCCTGCCAATACAGGGGACACGGGTTCAAGCCCTGGCCCTGGAAGATTCCCACATGCCGCAGAGCAACTAAGCCCGTGCACCACAACTTGCTGAACCTGCACTCTAGAGCGCATGAGCCACAATTACTGAAGCCCACGTGCCTAGAGCCCGTGCTCCACAACGAGAAGCCACTGCAATGAGAAGCCTGCGCACCACAACCAAGAGTAACCCCCACTCCCCACAACTAGAGGAAGCCCACGTGCAGCAACAAAGACCCAACACAGCCAAATAAATATAAACAAACAAATTAATTAATTTTTAAAAAGCATTTAAAAGTCAACCTATCTGGGGCTTCCCTGGTGGCGCAGTGGTTGAGAATCTGCCTGCCAATGCAGACGACACAGGTTCGAGCCCTGGTCTGGGAAGATCCCACATGCCATGGAGCAACTGGGCCCGTGAGCCACAATTACTGAGCCTGCGCGTCTGGAGCCTGTGCTCCGCAACAACAGAGGCCGCGATAGTGAGAGGCCTGCGCACCGCGATGAAGAGTGACCCCCACTTGCCACAACTAGAGAAAGCCCTCGCACAGAAACGAAGACCCAGCACAGCCATAAATAAATAAATAAATAAATACATTGTGTATTATTTAAAAAAAAAAAAAAAGTCAACCTATCTGTACTGGATTGCTCTATTTTCAAGGTGGTTAATCTTGAAACTGCAATGCATGAAATCCGTTTTTCTTTATGGCTCTAAGTTAAGAGTTTTCCAAAAGATGAGGAGGCTATTACTCTCTGAGGATCATCATGGTTAAATATGGTGATAGATGAGTGCAGAATTTTCTAGTAGTTTGCAGCTTATCCTTGTTCTCCTCTCCTCCATGTCTATCTGTTCTTTTTGACTGTCTGCCCTTGAACTATGCTATGGTAGATATTTCCTGTTTCGTCACTGAAGATCTAATCTCCTCCTATTCATTTTACCCTTATAAGTAACGTCAGTGGTCTCCTTTGTTCTTTGAATTCTAGTTAGTTTGAGTCACTTAATGGCGCTGCCAGAAGATTGGATGATAGTAAGAAAAGGAATTCCTGGTATTTATTCCTCTGGCTCCCACTCTTCTGGGCTGTCAATGGCTGTGTTCCTCTGAAGAAAGGAACATTTGATTTTGTTTGGAATCCTCCTACATTCATAGCTACAGAAGTAACCAGAGGTCTTTCTGGTAAGCACTACATTTCTTTTCCCCTTCAGGTCTAAGGTGGTTGCATCACATTTTTCCAGTGTTCCTACCACTAGGATTCTCCACCATTGCTTTTATTTTTTTTTTAACATCTTTATTGGAGTATAATTGCTTCACAATGGTGTGTTAGTTTCTGCTTTATAACAAGGTGAATCAGTTATACATATACATATGTTACCATATCTCTTTCCTCTTGCGTCTCCCTCCCTCCCACCCTCCCTATCCCACCCCTCTAGGTGGTCACAAGGCACCGAGCTGATCTCCCTGTGCTATGCAGCTGCTTCCCACTAGCTATCTATTTTACATTTAGTAGTGTATATATGTCCATGACACTCTCTCACTTGGTCACAGTTTACCCTTTCCCCTCCTCATATCCTCAAGTCCATTCTCTAGTAGATCTGTGTCTTTATTCCCATCTTACCCCTAGGTTCTTCATGACGTTTTTTATTTTTTTTCTTAGATTCCATATATATGTGGTAGCATACGGTATTTGTTTTTCTCTTTCTGATGTACTTCACTCTGTATGACAGACTCTAGGTCCATCTACCTCACTACAAATAACTCAATTTCGTTTCTTTTTATGGCTGAGTAATATTCCATTGTATATATGTGCCACATCTTCTTTATCCATTCATCTGTTGATGGACACTTAGGTTGCTTCCATGTCCTGGCTATTGTAAACAGAGCTGCAATGAATATTTTGGTACATGACTCTTTTTGAATTATGGTTTTCTCACGATATATGCCCAGTGGTGGGATTGCTGGGTCATATGGTAATTCTATTTGTAGTTTTTTAAGGAAGCTCCATACTGTTCTCCATAGTTGCTGTATCAATGTACATTCCCACCAACAGTGCAAGAATGTTCCCTTTTCTCCGCACCCTCTCCAGCATTTATTGTTTCTAGATTTTTTGTTGATGGCCATTCTGACTGGTGTGAGATGATATCTCATTGCAGTTTTACTTGCATTTCTCTAATGATTAATGATGTTGAGCATTCTTTCATGTGTTTGTTGGCAATCTGTATATCTTCTTTGGAGAAGTGTCTATTTAGCTCTTCTGCCCATTTTTGGATTGGGTTGTTTGTTTTTTTTGTTATTGAGCTGCATGAGCTGCTTGTAAAGTTTGGAGATTAATCCTTTGTCAGTTGCTTCATGTGCAAATATTTTCTCCCATTCTGAGGGTTGTCTTTTGGTCTTGTTTATGGTTTCCTTTGCTGTGAAAAAGCTTTGAAGTTTCATTAGGTCCCATTTGTTTATTTTTGGTTTATTTCCATTTTTCTAAGAGGTGGGTCAAAAAGGATCTTGCTGTGATTTATGTCATAGAGTGTTTTGCCTATGTTTTCCTCTAAGAGTTTGATAGTTTCTGGCCTTACATGTAGGTCTTTAATCCATTTTGAGCTTATTTTTGTGTATGGTGTTAGGGAGTGTTCTAATCTCATATTTTTACATGTAGCTGTCCAGTTTTCCCAGCACCATTTTTTGAAGAGGCTGTCTTTTCTCCACTGTATATTCTTGCCTCCTTCATCAAAGATAAGGTGACCATATGTGTGTGGGTTTATCTCTGGGCTTTCTATCCTCTTCCATTGACCTATATTTCTGTTTTTGTGCCAGTACCATACTGTCTTGATTCCTGTAGCTTTGTAGTATAGTCAGAAGTGAGGGAGCCTGATTGCTACAGTTCCATTTTTTGTTCTCAAGATTGCTTTGGCTATTCGGGGTCTTTTGTGTTTCCATACAAATTGTGAAATTTTTTGTTCTAGTTCTGTGAAAAATGCCAGTGGTAGTTTGAAAGGGATTGCATTGAATCTGTAGATTGCTTTGGGTAGTAGAGTTATTTTCACAATGTTGATTCTTCCAATCCAAGAACATGGTATATCTCTCCATCTATTTGTACCATCTTTAATTTCTTTCATCAGTGTCTTACAATTTTCTGCATAGAGGTCTTTTGTCTCCTTAGGTAGGTTTATTCCTAGATGCTTTATTCTTTTTGTTGCAGTGGTAAATGGGAGTGTTTTCTTGATCTCACTTTCAGATTTTTCATCATTAGTGTATAAGAATGCCAGAGATTTCTTTGCAATAATTTTGTATCCTGCTACTTTACCACATTCATTGATTAACTACTAACAGCCATAAAAGGGGAAATCGACAGTAACACAATCATAGTAGGGGACTTTAACACCCCACTTTCACCAATGGACAGATCATCCAAAATGAAAATAAATAAGGAAACACAAGCTTTAAATGATACGTTAAACAAGAGGGACTTAATTGATATTTATAGGAAATTCCATCCAAGAACAACAGAATACAGATTCTTCTCAAGGTCTCATGGAACATTCTCCAGGATAGATCATATCTTGGGTGACAAATCAAGCCTTGGCAAATTTAAGCAAATTGAAATCATATCAAGTATCTTTTCCGACCACAATGTTATGAGACTAGATATCCATTACAGGAATAGATCTGTAAAAAAATACAAGCACATGGAGGCTAAACAATACACTAATTAATAACCAAGTGATCACTGAAGAAATCAAGAAATACCTAGAAAGAAATGACAATGGCGACATGACGACCCAAAACCTATGGGTTGCAGCAAAAGCAGTTCTAAGAGGGAAGTTTATAGCAATACAATCCTGCCTTAAGAAACAGGAAACATCTCAAATAAACAACCTAACCTTGCACCTAAAGCAATTAGAGAAAGGAGAAAAAACCCCACCAAAGTTAGCAGAAGGAGAGAAATCATAAACATCAGATCAGAAATAAATGAAAAAGAAATGAAAGAAACGATAGCAAAGATCAATAAAACTAAAAGCTGGTTCTTTGAGAAGATAAACAAAATTGATAAACCATTAGCCAGACTCATCAAGAAAAAAAGGGAGAAGACTCAAATCAATAGAATTAGAAATGAAAAAGGAGAAGTAACAACTGACATTGCAGAAATACAAAGGATCATGAGAGATTACTACACGCAACTCAATGCCAATAAAATCGACAACCTGGAAGAAATGGACAATTCTTAGAAATGCACGACCTGCCGAGACTGAACCAGGAAGAAATAGAAAATATGAACAGACCAATCACAAGCACTGAAATTGAAACTGTGATTAAAAATCTTCCAACAAACAAAAGCCCAGGACCAGATGGCTTCACAGGCGAATTCTATCAAGCATTTAGAGAAGAGCTAACACCTATCCTTCTCAAACTCTTCCAAAATATAGCAGAGGGAGGAACACTCCCAAACTCATTCTGCGAGGCCATCATCACCCTGGTACCAAAACCAGATAAAGATGTCACAAAGAAAGAAAACTACAGGCCAATATCATTGATGAACATAGATGCAAAAATCCTCAACAAAATGCTAGCAAACAGAATGCAACAGCACATTACAAGGATCATACACCATGATCAAGTGGATCCAGGAATGCAAGGATTCTTCAATATACACAAATCAATCAACGTGATACACCATATTAACAAATTGAAGGAGAAAAACCATATGATCATCTCAATAGATGCAGAGAAAGCTTTCGACAAAATTCAACACTCGTTTATGTTAAAAGCACTGCAGAAAGTAGGCATAGAGGGAACTTTCCGCAACATAATAAAGGCTATATGTGACAAACCCACAGCCAACATCGTCCTCAATGGTGAAAAACTGAAACCATTTCCACTAAGATCAGGAACAAGACAAGGTTGCCCACTCTCACCACTCTTATTCAACATAGTTTTGGAAGTTTTAACCACAGCAATCAGAGAAGAAAAGGAAATAAAAGGAATCCAAATCAGAAAAGAAGAAGTAAAGCTGTCACTGTTTGCAGTTGATATGGTAGTATACATAGACAATCTTAAAGATGCTACCAGAAAACTACTAGAGCTAATCAATGAATTTGGTAAAGTAGCAAGACACCATTCCTTTTAGATCCCTCTTGACCCTGCCCATAACTTCCCCTCTCCATAGTCTCTTCCTTAAACTCTCCACAGTTTCCAGATTTGAATGTGCCATACGTTTCCTATTGGGATCTAGACTAATATATACTGGATATTTTCATATTATAGATGACTCTTTCACCCTTTGAATCGTGATATAATAGGAAGAGCTATATGAATTATGCCCTGTTAATGTGGAATGAATTTAATTTACCTTTTACAACTGTATTAGAAAACATCATTCATATAATATATTTATGATTTTTAAATTTTACATTAATAAGTCTCATAGCCATTTTCTTTTTATCTTGGTTTTCTCTGTCAATTTTCCATTAATAAAGAAAAAATAAATATGTACATAGTGAGCCTAATATTCTTGCAAAAACGTTATAAGGAGATCTTAATTCTAGTCACAACTCTTCCATTATTACTTCTGTAGCCTAGAGTAATTTAATCACTTTGGAGATCAATCATTGTAATCTGTAGAAGGAGATTTGAACAAGTTTGTCTTTAAGGCCTCCCAACTCTAACATCTAAAATTCTAAGAATTTTGACATTTAATGTTCTGAGATGGTTAATTGTTAATGAGCAATGGATAATAGTTACATAATTCTTCAATAGAATTTCAATATATATTAGCAGAAACTATGCTGTGCTAGCAGCATCCCTAACATTTGAGCTTAAAAATATCATAGCAGCTGAAAAGAAAACAAGATAGTAAGATCATATCCTCTCAATTACAAAACACACCTATCCACTCTTTCTCTACAACTAACCTCTTGCTCCCTAGCTATAATACCATTTCAAAGGGTCTTTATTCCTTTCTATAAAAAGTTTACTTTTATGTAAGAGCAAGAAAACTGATAATATTTTACCATATGGAGGGTGAAATCAGCAAACTGTGCAATAGGAGTTTTCTACGATCTTTCCTCCCAAGAAACACCAATTTAGACAATCACCCATGAACAAAAGTAATTTTGTAGAAGTCCAGGAGTCTAATGAGGAAGTTGCAGCAGACTGTTGGAGATGAAAGATCTGAGATTAGATTCATTGGAGAGGATAAGCGGAATAGTTTCACTTTAATCACATCGCTGCTCCCCCAAGGATCTCATGAGGGACCCTCTCAGCCTGCAGTTTCTCTGAAAGGAGAAAGTGAATGTGAGAGGAAATGCCACACCTCCCCAGCTATGTGGGACACTGCCAAAGAGTTCTACTACTGTCTCGCCCCACCAGGAATATTGAGGTGAGCTTCACAACTGAGGGGTGGAAAGGAGCTTGGAGAACAGCAGTCAGAGCTTGGAAATTATCAAAGGGACACAGATTCTACTGCTGCTTTTCAGACCCCATCAGAAAGCCCACCCATGAGCCACTGGGGATACCTCACCTGCAAATCATCCCAACTGGCCCATAGACACACCCAATGCTATGTGGGCATTGCCCATACATATCTCCACCTTGTGACCAGCTCCCCATGCATACACCTGAGAGCAGCATATGCAAGCCTTTGTAGATGTCTAGTGAACATGCAGAGAAAAGCCAGCCCAACTTTGTAGGATTGGGATAAAGCACACAAATTTGAGCATTGAATACTGCTTTAGGGAAAACAAATGGGAGTCTGTTCATACCTGGCCTGGCTTTGCAAGATCAAGAAGGTATACACTCATCAGAGTTCCTACCACCCACAAGAGGGACCAAGAAGTGTATTACAGGGATATGCATAGAAAAGGTCTGCTTAAGGCTCAGAATCCCTAGCAGGGCTGGCAACAATTATTTTATTATATAACTATAAGCTGTTTCACATAATTTGCATCATAGCCGGAAAGCAAAAACCTATAGTAGATTCCCAAAAGATAAAGAGAAAGGAATCAAAGCATACTAAGACAAAATCATGAATTCACGAAGGAAGCCAGCAAGAGAGGAAGAAAGGAACAAAGGAACTATACAGCAGCTATAAAACAATTAGTAATATGGAATTAGTGAGTCCTTCTCTATCAAGGATTACTCTAAATGTAAATGGGCTACGTTTTCCAATCAAAAGACATAGAGTGGATAAATAGATTTATAAAAACAAGATCAAACTATATGCTGCCTCTAAGAGACTCACTTAAGCTTTGAGGACACACATAGGCTGAAAGTGAAAGGATAGAAAATTTATTCCATGTAAATAGAACCCAAAATATAGCAGGGCTAGCTATACTTACATCAGACAAAATAAACATAAACTCATAAACTTTATCAAGGGACAAAGAAGATTATTACATAATGATAAAGTGGTAAATTCATCAAGAGGATATGACCGTGTTAAAATATATGTACTCACCATTAGAGCACCCAAATATAATAGTCAAATACTAACATATCTGAAGGGAGAAATATATAGCAAAATAATAATAGTAAGGGATTTCAATATCCCACTTTCAAAAATAGATCAGCCAGACAGAAAATCAACAAGGGAATAAGGTACTTGAATTATTCTTTATATCAATGGACTTAATAGACATATATAGAATATTTCACCCAACAGCATCAGAATATACATTCTTCTCAAGCACACGTGGATCACTCTCTATGACAGGTCATATGGTAGGTCACAAAACAAGTCTTTCAAATTTTTGAAGATTGAAATCATACCAGGTATTTCTTCTGACCACACTGGCTTGAAAAGAAATCAATAATAGGAAAATTGGAAAATTCACAAATAAGTGGAAATTTACAACACAGTCCTGTACAACCAATGGGTCAAAAAAGAAATCAAAAGGGAAATAAAAAATATCTTGGAACAAAGAAAAATGTAAATACAACATACCAAAACTTATGGGATGCAGCAAAAACAGTTCTAAGAGGGAAGTTTATGGCAATAAGTGCCTAAATTAAGAAAAAAAGAAAAGATCTAAAATAAATATCCTAACTTTATACCTCAAGGAACTAGAAAATAACACATTAAACCTAATGTTAACAGAAGGAAGGAAATAAAGATTAGGGTATAAATAAAGGAAATAGAGATAAGAAAAACAATTGAAAAGATCAACAAAACTAAAGATAGGTTTTTTCTAAAGATGAATAAAAATGACATTTTTAAATCAGACTATGAAAAGAAAAGAATCAAACAAAACCAGAAATGGAGGAGGAGACATAATGTGACAACACAGAAGTACAACACACCATAAGAAACTGCTATGAACAATTAATACACCAATAAATTGGACAACCTAGAAGAAATGGAAAAATTCCTGGAAATATACAACCTGCCAAGACTGAATAATGAACAGAAAATCTGAACAGATCAATAATCAGAGTAAGGAGATTGAATCAGTAATAAAAAACCTCCCAACAAAGAGAAGCCCAATATCTGATGGCTGTTCTGATGAATTCTCCAAAACGTCTAAAGAAGAATCAATATCAGTATTTCTCAAACTTTTCTAAAATATTGAAAAGGAGGAAGAACTTCCCAATTTATTTTACCAGACCAGCATTACCCTGATACCAAAGCCAGATCATGACACCATAAGAGAACTATAAACCAATATCCATGATTAACATACATGCAAATATCCTCAAGAATGAACCAGCAAACAAATTCAGGAGCACACTGAAAGGAACATACTTCTTGATCAAGTCAGATATATCTTTATGGTGCAAAGATGGTTCAATTTAAATCAATAAATTTGACATACCATATTAATAGAAATAAGGATACAAATTATATGATATTCTCAATAGATTCAGAAAAAGCATCTAACAAAATTCTACATTCTTTCATGATAAAAACTCAACAATTTAGGTATAGAAGGAATGAATCTCAACATGATAAAGGCCATATATGACAAGCCCAAACCTAACATCATAGTCAGTGGTAAAAAGCTGAAAGCTTTTCCTCTAAGATCAGGAACAAGGCAAGCATTACCACTTTTACCACTTGTATTCAACATAGTACTGGAAGTTCTAGCCAGAGCAAATAGGCAAGAAGAATATATAAAAGTCATCAAATTGGAAAGGAAGAATTAAAATTATTTGTTTGTAGATTACATGATTTTATATATAGAAAGCCCTAAAGACTCTACAAAAAACTGTTAGAAGTAACAAATTTAGTAAAGTTGCTGGATACAAAATCAATACAGAGGAATCAGTTGTGTTTCTATACCCCAAAAACAAACTATCAGAGAGAAATAAAGAAAAATCCCATTTATAGTAGCATTATAAACAATAAAATAGTTAAGAAAAAAAATTAACCAAAGCAATGAAAGACCTGTACACTGAAAACTATAAGACATTGATGAAAGAAATTGAGGAAGACATAAATGTAAAAGTATATCATGGTCATGGATTGGAAGAATAAATATTGTTAAATATGTCCATTTTACCCAAAGTGATATAGAGATTTAGTGCAAAATATCAATGGTATTTTTCATAGAAATAGAAAAAAACAAACCTAAAATTTGTTTGGAACCCACAAAAGACCCCAAATAGCCAAAGCAATCTTGAGAAAGAAGAACAAAGCTGGAGGCATCACACTTCCTGGTTTCGAACTATATTACAAAGCCATAGTAATCAAAATAGAATTATACTGACATGAAAACAGACACATTGACCAACAGAAGAGAATAGAGAGCCCAGAAATAAACCCAAGCAAATACAGTCAACACATATTTGACAAAGGTGACAAGAACACACAATGGGGAAAGGATAGTCTCCTCAATAAATGGTACTGTGAAAACTGGATAGCCACATGCAAAAGGATGAAACTGGACCCTTATGTCACATCATTGTCAAAAATCAACTCTAAATAGATGAAAAACTTAAATGTAAGACCTGAGAAAAGGTAAAACTCATAGAAGAAAACAAGGAAAAACCTTGACATTGGTAGCAGCAATGATTTTTTGAATATGACACCAACAGCCTAGGCAATACAAGCAAAAATAAACAAGTGGCCCTACATCAAACTCAACTAACTAAAAAGCTTCTGCACAGCAAAGGAAACAATCAACAAAATGCAAAGGTAACTTATGGAATGGGAGAAAATATGTGTAAACCATACATCTTATAAGGGGTTAATATCCAAAACGTATAAAGAATTTATACAACTCAGTAGCAAACATAAATAAATAAGTAACCCGATTTAAAATGATCAAAGGACTGGAATAGACATTTTTCTAAAGAAGATATACAAGTGGCCAAGAGGTACATGAAAAGATACTCAGCATCACTAATCATCAAGGAAATTCAAATCAAAACCACAATGATATATTGTCCTCTCACACCTGTCAGGATGACTTTTATTAAAAAGAGAAGAGATAACAAGTGTTAGGATGTGGAGAAAATGGAACACTTGTACACTGTTGGTGGGATGTAACTTGGTACAGCCATTGTGGAAAACAGTATGGAGTTTCCTTAAAAATATGAAAATAGAACTATCATATGATCTAACAATCCCACTTCTGGGTAGATATCCAAAGGAAATAAAATCTGCATCTTGAAAAGATATCTGCACTCCCATGTTCACTTCAGCATTATTCACAATAGCCAAGATATGGGAACAACCTAAGTGTCATTTGCAGATGAATGCGATTATGTATATAATGCAATGTTATTCAGCCCTAAAACAGAAAGAGATCCTATCATTTGTGACAGTGTAGGTGAACTTGGAGATCATTATCGTAAGTAAAATAAGCCAGACAAGAGAAAGACAGGTATTACATGGTATCACTTCTATGTGGGATCAAAAATAGTTAAGTTCATAGAAGAAGAGAGTAGAACAGTGCTTGCTAGGGGCTGGAGTTGTGAGAAATGGGGAGATGTTGGTCAAAGTGTGCAAAATTTCAGGTTGATACTGTATTGTATACTTTATATTTGCACAGATTTTAAATGTTATTATCACACATGCAAAATGGTAATTATGTGAAATGATGGATATCTTAATTAGGTTAATTGTGGTAATAATTTCATAGTGTATAAATATATCAGAACATCACACTGTATACCATTAAATATATACAATTTGTCAATTTTACCTCAATAAACCTGGAAAATTTTTTCAACTACTATAGTGGGGTGTGTGTGTGTAATTTGTAATCTGTTATGTCCTTTAATTGCATTTATTATGATGCAAATTCCTTATTTTATGCTTTCAGTCATTTGAAACATTCTTTTTTATTGGCATTTTTAGTTTTTTCTATTTCTAACAGGACTGATCATTTTACTTGTTGAAGCTTCCGACTAATTTCAGATGGATAGTTTTCTTATGTGTTTATAATTTTGAATTCTGAGTGCATCTTCAGTAATGCTCTATATGTGGAGATTTTTCACACAGTTTTGTTCAATTGTCCCTTACGAGGTATTTTGTATTTGTATGGCTCTATGAGTGTCACTCGTCTGACACCACATATTGTTAATTTTTCTACATTAGGCTTCATTCTTTTGCACTTTGAGCATAACTCCATATTCCAAATCTACTCAAAGCACTTATGCCCATTTTAAAAATTGAGGTGTTTGTTTTCTTATGTTTTAGTTGCAAGTGTTCTTTGTATATTAGGGATACGAGTCCTTTATCCTATATGTGTTTTGTAAATATTTTGATCCACTCTGTGGCTTGATTTTCATTCTCATAACAGATTATTTTGCAGGGCAGAAATTTTTAAGTAATTCAAAATTATCAATTTTTCTTTCATGGATGTTGCTTGTGTTGTTGTACTTGAATAGTTACTGGCAAAACCAAGGTCACCTAGATTTTCTCCTATGTTATTGTTTAGGAGTTTTTTAGTTTTGCATTTTGTATTTATGTCTATGATGAATTTTGAGTTAATTTTTGTGAAATATGTAAGGTCTGTGTCTGGGTTGTTTGATTGATTGATTGCATATGGATGTCCAATTTTTCCAGCACTGTTTGTTGAAAGACTTTTATTTCTCCATTGAATTGCCTTCTGTGTCAAAGATCATTGTATTATATTTGTGTGGGTTTATTTCTGGACTCTCTATCCTGTCCCATTGATATATGTGTTTTTCTTTGGCTAGTACCACAATATCTCGATTACTGTAGCTATTGGGTTGGCCAAAAAGTTCACTTGGTTTTCCATAATATATAATGTCTTGAAGTCAGGTAGTGTCCATCCTCCAATTTTCTTATCCTAAATATTATGTCATCTAGTCTAGGTCTTTTGCCTTTCCATATAAACTTTAGAATCAATTTGTTGATATCCACAAAATAACTTGCTGGCATTTTTATTTAAAATGCATTCAACCTAAGATCAAGTTGAGAAGAACCAGCATCTTGAAAATATTGTCTTCTCATCCATATACGTGGAACAGATTACATTCATTAGCTCTTGGATATTTTTTTGTAAGTTTTGTTTTTGTTTTCTAGTTTTGCTCCTGTAGAACTTGTCTATATATTTGTTATGTTATAGTTATGCCTAAGTTTGTATTTCTTTGGTGTTAATATATAAATGTATTGTGTTTTATTAAATTTCAAATTCTAACTCTTCATTACTAGTATATAAGAAAGGATTGGGCTTTTGTATATTAACTTGGTATTCTGCAAACTTGCTGTAATTGCTTTTTAGGTCCAGGAGATTCTGTTAATTCTTTGGGATTTTCTACATAGACAACCATGCCATGAGTGAAAAAAAAGAGTGTTTGTATACTTTTTATCAATTTATACCTTTTATTTCCATTTCTTGACTTCTTGCATTAAATAGGGATTCCAGTATGATGGTGAATAGGAGTGGTGAGCATGAGGATCCTTGTCTTGTTCCTTATCTTAGCATGAAAACATCTAGCTTCTCATCATTAAGTATGATGTTACCTGTAGGTTTTTTGTAGAAACTCTTTACCAAGTTGAGGAAATTCCCCTGTATTCCTAGTTTACTGAGAGTTTTTATCGTGAGCTGGTGTTAGCTTTTTCCAGTTAGTCTTTCTGCATTTATTGATCGGATCATATGATTTTTCTTCTTTAGTCTGTTGTTGTGATGGGTTATATTAACTGATTTTCAAAGGTTGAAGTAGCCTTGCATGCCCGGAATAAATCCCACTTGGTTCTGGTGTATAATTATTTTATACATTATTGGACTTGCTTTGCTAATGTTATAGAGAAATTTTGCATATATGTTCATGAGAGATATTGGCCTATAGTTTCCCTTTCTTGACTTTGTCCAGTTTTGATATAAGGGTAATATTGGCTCCATAGAATCAGTTTTGGAGTGTTCCCATAGCTTCCATGTTCTTGAAAATTTTGCAGAGTATGGGTATAATTTCTTTCTTAAATGTTTGGTAGAATTTACAAATAACCCATCTGTGTCTGATGCTTTCTGTTTAGGAAAGTTATTAAGTATTGATTAAATTTCTTTAAAAGATATAGGCCTCTTCAGATATCTACTTCTCCTTTGTGAGTTTTGATAAATAGTATCTTTCAAGGAATTGGTTCATTTCACCCAGGTTATCAAATTTATAGTCATAGAGTTGTTCATAATATTCTTTTGTATCCATTAATGTCCATGGAATCAGTAGTATTGGCCGTTCTTTGATTTCTGATGTTAGTAATTTGTGTTTTGTCACTTTTATTCATAGTTAGCATGGGTAGAGTTTTATCAATTGTATCAGTCTTTTAAAAGGGTCAACTTTTGTTTTTATTGATTTTCTCCATTAATTTCCTATTTTCAATTCCATTGATTTCTGCTAATTCTTCTTATTTTTAATTTTTCTTCTTAGTTGAAGTTAGATTTATTCTTTCTTCTAGTTTTCCTAAAGTGGAAGCTGAGATTATTCACTTTAGATTTTTCTTCATTTCTAAAGTATGCGTTCAATACTATAATTTCCCTCTAAGCACTGTTTTCATTATATCTGGCAGATTTTGATAAATTATATTTTCATTTTTCTTTAGTTCAAAATATTTTTAATTTCTTCTGAGAATTCTTCTTTCACCCAAAGTATGTTGTTTAATCTCAAAGTATTTGGGAGTTTCCAGCTATCTTTCTGTAATTGGTTTCTAGTTCAATTTTATTATGGTAAGATAGAATATTTTATGTGACTTCTAGTGTTTTTAATTTGTTAAGGTGTGTTTTGTGGTCCAGAATGTGGTCTATCTCAGTGAATGTTCTGGTTGAGCTGGAGAAGAATGTGTATTCTGTTTGTTGTTTATGAAGTATTCTATAGATGTAGATTAGACCCACTTGGTCGATGATGTTATTCAATTTATCTATATCAGTTATTGCCACACGTATATTGATGCTCTTTTGTTAGGTGTATACACTTTAAGGATTATTATATCTTCTTGGACAATCGGTGGTTTTATTATTATGCAATGCTACTCTTTATCTCTGATAATTTTCTTTGCTCAGAAGACTGCTTTGTCTGAGATTAATACAGCTTTTTCAACTTCTTTTTGATTAGAGGGATCCTGGTGTATCTCTCTCTATTTCTTGACTTTTATCTATCCATGTCTTTATATTTAATGTGGGTCTTTCTTATAGACAATATACAGTTGGATCTTGTCTTTTTAAGTCTGGGACTTTAATTGGTATATTTAGACTATTGATATTTAAAAGTGATTATTGATATAATTAGATTGATATCTATTACATCTATTACTGTTACACATTCATTACCATTTTCTTTTTTTTTCTTCCTCTCTTTGCTGCTTTCTCTGGTTTTAATTGGGCATATTTTATGGTTCCCTGTTTTCTCCTCTTTTGGCCTATCAGTTATACTTTTATTTAACTTTCCCTAGTGGTTGTACCTGAATTTGCAATATACATTTACGACTTATTCATGTCCTCTTTCAAATAATGTATTATACTTTATATGCTTTAAATACTTTCTAACAGAGTATTTCCAATTTTTCTCTTCCATCCCTTGTTATATTGCTGCCATTAATTTACTTATCCATAAGTTGTGATCACTAATTGCATTGTTGCTATTATTATTTTGAAAAACAAAACTGCTGTTAGTTCAGTTACATATAAGAAAAAATAGATTTTATCCTCAATAATTTTTCTCTAATGTTCTTCCTTTCTTTATGTAGATCTGACTTCCTGACCTTCTTCATTTTCCTTCTTCCTGAAGAATTTATTTTATTATTTCTTGCAAGGCAGGTCTACTGGTAAAAGACTTTCTCAATTTATTTTCTTTTTGAGAAAGTTCTTATTTATCCTTCACCTTTGAAGGATAATCTTGCAGGTACTTCAACGCTTTAAATATTTCACTCCACTTCCTTCTTCTTTGAATGGTTTCTTAGGAGAAGGCCATGTGATTCTCTTTTTTTTTTTTTTTTTTTGAGAGAAGATCCATTTTCTTAATTTTTGTGTCCATGTTTACAAAAAGTAGTTTCTTATAGGTTGATATTCTGTAAGGTGGGTTACTTTGGAGTCACAACTGTCTTGCAACAGGACTCAGGACGAGTATCTCACCATCCGATAGATGAGTTGAAATGTGGACTTTATTGGCGCAACTTAGAGCAAGATGAGAGAAGGCATGGTTTACCATGCTCCTATTATTCCCTTGGAGGAGCTGAAATTGTGTGTTTGTGGGTTTCTGTGTCATTTCAAGGGTCACTGGGAAATTGGAGTCCTCCCTCCTGACCTTGGACATCTTGGACACATGGGAAATTGAGGGTGGCAGAGGTGAGAGGAAGCCACTTTTCCCACGTGAAACTGAGCTCGAGTTTAACCCTTCTGGCTAGAAGAAGTGGCAGGAAATCCTTCTTTCACCTAGCCCCTTGTCAAAATGGGTTCTTGGGTCATTTTCAGAAAATGTTGCTCCTTGCATAGCAGCTGATAATTTACATTCCTTAGGGGTTCGTTTATCTATTTCCTTAAATTTTTTATGACAGAAGACAAATTTCTTATGCTATTTTAAAGTGTGTCATATTACTTGAGATTCCCCTGACATAAGATTTAGTTGACTTTTTAAAAGTTATTACAAAATAATGGCTATATTTATCTGTGCTATACAATATATCCTTGCTGCTTATCTATTTTATAGTAGATTGTATCTCTTAATCTTGTACTCTATCTTGCCCCTTACCCTTCTCTCTCCCCACTGGTAACCACTAGTTTGTTCTCTATATCTGTGAGTCTGCTTTTGTTTTATTATATACATTCATTTGTTTTGTTTTTGAGATTGCACATGTAAGTGATAACATGGAGTATTTGTCTTTCTCTCTCTGATGTATTTCACTAAGCGTAATATCTCTAGGTCCATCCACATTGTTGTAAATGGCAGAATTTCATTCTTTTTATGGCTGAGTAATATTCCATTGTGTATAGATAGATAACACATCTTTCTTATCCATTCATTTGTTGATGGACACTTAGGTTGCTTCCATATCTTGGCAATTGTAAATAAAGCTGCTATTAACATTGGGGTACATGTATCTTTTTGAATTAGCATTTTTGTTTTCTTTGGATATAAACCCAGGAATGGGATTGCTGGATCATGTGGTAGTTTTATTTTTAGTTTCTTGAGGAACCTTCATAATGTTTTTGATAGTGACTGCACTAATTTACATTCCCATTGACAGCGTACAAGGGTTCCATTTTTCTCCACATTCTCGCCAACATTTGTTATTTGTGGTCTTTTGGTTTTTGGTTTTTTTTTTTTTTTGCGGTACGCGGGACTCTCACTGTTGTGGCCTCTACCATTGCAGAGCACAGGCTCTGGACGCGCAGGCTCAGCGGCCATGGCTCACTGGCCTAGCTGCTCCGTGGCATGTGGGATCTTCCCGGACTGGGGCATGAACCCGTGTCTCCTGCATCGGCAGGCGGACTCTCAAGCCCTGCGCCACCAGGGAAGCCCGTATTTGTGGTCTTTTTGATGATAGCCATTCTGACAGGTGTGAGGTGATATCTCATTGTTGTTTTGATTTACATTTTTCTGATGATTACTGATATTGAATGTCCTGTCATGTGCCTGTTGGCCATCTGTATGTCTTCTTTGGAAAAATGTCTGCTCAGGTCTTATGCCCATTTTTTAGTCAAATTGTATTTTTGACATTGAATTGTATGACAGCCAACTGTGTATTTTGTCTTTTAGTGTGACTTGATTTTTCATTGAATGCCACATGTGATGTACTAGGTAAAGGGAATTGAGGAAATTGGGCCTTTACATTAGGTCTTAGGTTTCTTTGGCTAGAGATCAGGCTGTATCTATAGGTGTCAGAGGCTAATATTTCCTCTGGTATCCTTGTTTTTGCCTCCCCTATTGTCTTAGGGTTTCCTTAGAGACTTCTTAAATAATGTCTGAGACATGCTACTCATTCAGTTGTATTATTGGTGTTATGATAAAGTCTGGAGGGGAGAAGAAGGGTTCTATAGTTCTATGAGTGGGTCTCAGTCTTTTATTGAACTCTTGCTCTGGTCTGTGACCTTCACAAATGCTTCTCAATTACTACCACCCTCTTAGATGAAGCAGGGAGACTAAATAGGGCTGGAGTTGGGTAGTTAGTTAGACTCTGGTAAAACAGATTGTCTTGAAGGCAAACCTTGTTAAGAAAGAACAAAAAACCCTGGGTGTATTTAAGAATGGCCTTTTTTTTTTTTTTCCTTTCCATCTGCTGGCAGCATAAGGGGATTTTTTTTATCTTCACTGTGAGAACCTGGTGGGGCTCCTTGAGGTAAAACTCACAAAAGTATGGGGCCCTCTCCTGGAGCTTTTAACCCTCAAACATGTCCACACTGAGTCCCCAGCAATTCATCATAATAGTGTATGTTTGCCTACCTGGTATTGCTTCCTATAGATGTTTCTGCTCCAAAAGTTGTTATTCTTTATATATGCCTCTCTGTATCTCCAATTTTAGATGCTGTGGTTTTCCCTGTGACCTCAGTTCCTAAGCCCTTCTTAGGAAGAGCTGTTCATTTTCTTTTTGTTCACCTTTTATTATTCTTTTTTTCTTGTGTGGACAAAAGTGGTGACTTCTAAGCTCCTTACATGCCAGAATAGAAACTAGAAGTCTCTATTATTTTGTAAACATTTCATCATTTCTTAACTCAGAATTATTTCAAGTTCACTGAATTCTCACTTTTAGTAGCCTTCAGTTGTTATTCCATAGAGGCATTCAGGTCTCTTCTTTTTGAGGAAATTTGTATTTTCTATAATTATTATTTCATTTTCTTCTTCTAAGTTTTCTTAATCTTGGTGCTATAGACTTTTGGGGCAAGATAATTATTTGTTGTGGGGAGATATCCTGTGAATTGTAATATGTTTAGCACCATCTCTGGCCTCCACCTACTAGATTCCAGTAGCACCTCACTAGTTGTGATAATCAAAACTGTCTGCAGATATTTCCAGTGTCCTTCAGGAGAAAAATTGTACCCAGTTGAGAGCCACTGTTCAATCTATATTGTCTCTCTTTTTTCTTTCTTGTTCAGAGCTTTTTGTCTTGGTCTTATATGTTAAAGGCTTTCCTAAGAATGTTGGAAGCTTTAAAAATATGAGGCATTGAAAAGCCACCTTAAGCACGTGAGTGGGGCTTATTGAGTAGAGTGCTTTACTGTAATGAAACTGGTTGCCCATCGATAGGTGTTTTCCTGGAACTATTCAGTTTTTTCAAAAGTAAATTTTCTCATATTCATTCTGGCACATATACACCTGGTTGCAAGAACTCTGATAGGAGAAATGGGCCTGGGCATTTTACTATTCAATATGTAGACTTCAACCAAATTTCTCTCACCAAGTTCTATCCTCTTACACTAACGTGTTTTAGTTTAGAGATTTTGGTTTCAATTTCTCTCTAAATAAATGTCATTCATCTGTAATATGAAATAGCCACATGGCTCTCTGTAGGTGATGACCTGGATTGTTAGCTGTCCTTATTAAGAGATTTCGACTAATACCCCTGTTTCAACCTGATCTGTCATCCTCACATCCCTAAGTCTCTGGTGCTTTCAGTCTCTGAATCTGTATAAGTTTGCTCATCTTTCATATATTCCGTGGAAAATCACTCAGGTATAAAAGCTTTCAGCTCTCTGGTATGTCAGCTATGCTTCCTCATCGATATTCAATTACGAAAAAAGTATTAATTACTCATGTCTGTTGCTTTTATGTAAAGGTTCAACGTGCTTTTAATGTAACCTTTATCTCAATTCTTGTCTTTTCCATATGAATATTAACTGTGTAGTGACCATTTGTAGTCCTTTCATATTTTCATTTCTCACTGATTAGCAAGAACTCTAATATTTTATAATATTTGTATATATGTTTATAGAACATATATGAGTATATAGATAGGCTGAATATATATATGTTTCTTTAGCCATTTTATTTTTCTATTTGCTTAATATTGTTTAGTTTTCATTTATATATATATTTAATATATATTTACTTATTTTCTTTTTTGTATGATTTTTCCATACAAAACTTATTACTTCTATAACTTTTATGCTTAGAATATCTTTCTTCACTCTAATATGTAATAATTTTAAAATACTTTTTACAGCTAATTTTCAAAATTCACCTGAAATTTATTTCACATATTGAAATATAATAATCTCACTTTCTCCAAATAGTTTATCTTAATAATCCAGACATGGCTTTTACATTTCTAAAATCAATTGTGATACAAGGTTTATCATTTATTAAAGTCTTAATTATATAAGAACTGTTTCTTTTCTTTTTTAGTACATTGATATCTTCATTTTTTCTCTCACCAATATCACTGTACTTTAAAATGTATAGCTTTTAATTGTATTACTATCTTATAAGGAAATTTATCTGTTATTCATTTATAATCTTTTATGTAATAATATCACAAGATTATTTTTTCCTAATAGATTTAGAACGATTTTTTGGAAATTTTTTATCATGCTGAGGTTTTGATTCTAACTGTATGTTGCCAAAAATTATTGTAGAAAGAATCAAATGCATATATGCTGTAAATTGACTTACAAATCTGCAGAAAGTTTTGAGTGGTCAGTAGTTGAAATATACACAGATAATAATTAAAACAACAACAACAACAAACCTTATATCACTGCCCAGGAGAAGCCACTTATAGTAGACATTCTTGAGTGATGTCACCAAATCATTATTCAAAGTAGTTCTCCATCTAATCTGAATATGAAGTTTTCTGGTGGGTTAGAAATGGTCAATAGATAAAAATTAAGAATATATAATCAAAATCTATCTTGTAGACAGTAAGAAATATAGAGCAATGTCAAGACAAGTGATTTAGTTTTGTTATATGTAAGAGTATTGTATCAAACTTAAAACAATGAAAATTGAACTCGTTATATTATATGCAAAGATAGCATTTCCATACTTTTTGATATTCTACATTTTATGATAGGCTTAAATATCTGATGTCATCTATGACTCCTTTATCTGAATTGCCCTTCATACACAATTTATTGATCTCTCTAATCCCGCCTCATCACCATAACTTGAATTGTCGTATTTTATTTCCTGATTTTGTTTTTATAAAAGCTACTCATCATTCCTCCCATTTCCAATCCAGCATGTACAGAGCTTGTAGGTGATCACTCCATCCCAACAATAAGTAAAAAACTGAACAAATTGAAAATAAGCAACTCTTCTTATATCCATCAGAGAATAAAGGCCACAGGGCAAACTGCTGCCCCCCAAATTAGAACAATCAACAGGTGGATACAAAGAATCACAATTTATAGAATCAGAAACCTATAAACAGAAACTTCCATGGTAACCACTTCCAGGGTAGGCAAATATAAACTGTAATGACAAATTACTGGAGGCTCAGTGTGGAGAAGTCTGAGAGTTAAAAACTTCAGGGTGGGTCCCAATGTTTGTGGAGTGTGCCCACACTTTTGTGAGTTTTACCTCCAGAGCCTTACCATGTTCTTACAGTGAAGATCAGAGAGACATCCTCTTATGCTCCAAGCATAAGAGGGAGGGGAAAAGTAAATCTTGAAATTTTCTGGGGGAGGGAGAGACACCTTACCTATAGAGGAGCAAAGAAAATAATTACATATGACTTCTCAGAAACCAATTAAACAAGAAAAGAGTAGAGTGAAGTATTTAAAATGTTAAGGAAAAAAAACAAAACAAAACACCTTACCAACCTAGAATTCTGTATCTTGTGAAATTATTTTTCAGAAGTGAATTAGGGTAAGCTGTGACAAAGTGAGAGAGAGGCATGGACATATATACACTACCAAATGTAAGGTAGATAGCTAGTGGGGAGCAGCCGCATAGCACAGGGAGATCAGCTCAGTGCTTTGTGACCGCCTGGAGGGGTGGGATAGGGAGGGTGGGAGGGAGGGAGACGCAAGAGGGAAGAGATATGGGAACATATGTATATGTATAACTGATTGACTTTGTTATAAAGCAGAAACTAACACACCATTGTAAAGCAATTATACTCTAATAAATAAGTAAAAAAAAAAAAAAAAAAAGACTTTCTCAAACAAAAACTGAAAGAATTTGTTGCTAGGAGACTTGCTTTGCAAAAAAAAAATGTTAATTTTTTTTCAGAGAGAAGGAAAATGGTATAGATTAGAAACTTGAACCTACATAAAGAAATAAAGAATGTTAGCAAAGGCATAAGTGATGGTAAAATTAAAAATTTTAATTTTCTTATTTGTAATTGATTTAAGAGATAAGTTTGTTGACAATAATCATAGCAATAGTATATTCAATGACTGTAGCTTATGTATAAATGAAATGAATGGCAGCAATTACACAACGGATAGAAGGAAGGATTTAGGAATACTTTGTTATTATAAGGTACTTGTGCTTCCTGGGAAGCAGTATCATGTTATTTGAAAGTGGACCTGGATCAGTTGTAAGTGTATATTGCAAACTCTAAGGCAACCACTACAAAAAGTAATAAAAGAATAATCAATATGCTAAGAAAGGAGAGAAAATGGAATCATATCAAATGGTTAGTTAAAACCAAAAATGGCAGAAAAAGAGTGGAAGACAATATAAGAACAAAAACAAGCTAGACAAATAGAAAACAGTAGATATGGTAGATATTAATCAAACTATATCAATCATATTAAACTTCAATGATATAAATACAGCAGTTAAAAGACAGAGAAGGTCAGAAACAAGACCGACTAGATGTTGTCTACAAGAAACCCTCTTTAAATATAAAGACACATATACAGGAAATCTAAAGGCATGTAGAAAGATATAGCACACTTACACTAAACAAAAAGAAGCTGGATTAGCTAATTAATTTCAGACATAGCCAACTTCAGAACAAGGAAAGTTATCAGGGTTAAAGAGGGACATCACATGATGATACATTCTTCAAGTGCCCAAGACCTAACAGTCCTTAATGTGTATACACTTAAAAACAGAACACCAAAATACTTGAGGTAAAAGCTATTCATTGCTTTATTTTCCACCTTCCTCCTTTTCATCTCACCCTTAAAACTTTCTCATCTTTCTAAATCATAGCTCTAGTCAAGTTATTCCCTGTTGAAACTTCAGTAGCCCTTCACTACCTAGAGAAGTAAGAATAGTGCTCCTGACTTTCCGCCCAAGGTTCAGTATGACAATTCATTCCATTTTCTACATTTATTTACCACTATTTACTTTATGTCAAATAAGTCCTGTGCTTTTCCTGCCTCCAGAGCTTTTGTTCCTATTGTTTCTTACTAGTGGAACTTCTTATCTCTGTTTTAGACAGCTGAAATCCTAACCTTTCCTTTGAACATTTGAAATGCTTTGTTTTAAGTGCTAGGCCATTTTTCTGAATATTTTTATTTACTTGTGAAAACTCCCTCCTCCGAACATTGTTATAGTTTTATTGAATATTTTTTGTTTTCAAAATATAATATTCTACCTCATGTCACAGTTATTTGTGAATTTGTCTTATTAAACCCCTGTATTATAAAATATTTGAGGACATGGTTCAATCATTTTGATATGTTCTGTACCATATAGCATAGACGATTACACACAGATGGTGTTTAAATATGTTGGTTGGGTAAATTTTGGGGGGGCGTATAATTGTTTTACAATGTTGTGTTAGTTTCTACTGTACAGCGAAGTAGAGTTCCCTGTGCTATACAGTGGGTTCTCATTAGTTATCTATTTTATACATATTAGTGTATATATATCAATCCCAATCTCCCAATTCCTCACACCCCACCCCTTTCCCACCTTGGTGGCCATATGTTTCTTCTCTACATCTGTGCCTTTATTTTTGCCTTGCAAACCGGTTCATCTGTACCATTTTTCTAGATTACACATATATGTATTAATATACGATATTTGTTTTTCTCCTCTGACTTCACTCTGTATGACAGTCTCTAGGTCCATCCACGTCTCTACAAATGACCCAGTTTCATTCCTTTCTACGGCTGAGTAATATTCCATTGTATATATGTACCACATCTTCTTTACCCATTCATCTGTTGATGGGCATTTAGGTTGTTTCCATGACCTGGCTATTGTAAATAGTGCTGCAATGAACATTGGGGTGCATGTGTCTTTTTGCATTATGGCTTTCTCTGGCTATATGCCCAGTAGTGGGATTGCTGGGTCATATGATAATTCTATTTTTAGTTTTTTAAGGAACCTCCATACTGTTCTTCATATTGGCTGTATCAATTTACATTCCCACCAAAAGTGCAGAGGGTTCCCATTTCTCCACACCCTCTCTAGCATTTATTGTTTGCAGGTTTTCTGATGATGCCTATTCTAACCAGTGTGAGGTGATACCTCGTTGTAGTTTTGATTTGCATTTCTCTAATAATTAGTGATGTTGAGCAGCTTTTCATGTGCCTCTTGGTCATCTGTATGTCTTCTTTGGAGAAATGTCCATTTAGATCTTCTGCCCATTTTTTATTGGGTTGTTTGTTTTTTTAATTTTTTTTCTTTTGTTTATATATTTTGGAGACTAACCCTTTGTCTGTTGATTCATTTGCAAATATTTTCTCCCATTCTGACAGTTGCCTTTTCGTCTTGTTTATGGTTTGCTTTGCTGTGCAAAAGCTTTTAAGTTATATTAGGTCCCATTTGTTTATTTTTGTTTTTATTTCCATTACTCTAGGAGGTGGTTCAAAAAAGATCTTGCCATGATTTTTGTCTTGCTGTGATTTTTGTGTTCTTCCTATGTTTTCCTCTAAGAGTTTTATAGTGTCTGATCTTACATTTAGGTCTTTAATCCATTTTGAGTTTATCTTTGTGTATGGTGTTAGGGAGTGTTCTAATTTCATTCTTTTACATGTAGCTGTCCAGTTTTCCCAGCACCACTTATTGAAGAGGCTTTCTTTTCTCCACTGTATATTCTTGCCTCCTTTATCAAAGATACAGTGACGATATGTGCATGGGTTTATCTCTGGGCTTTCTATCCTGTTCCATTGATCTATATTTCTGTTTTTGTGCCAGTACCATATTGTCTGGATTACTGTAGCTTTGTAGTATATTCTGAAGTCAGGGAGTCTGATTCTTCCAGCTCTTTTTTTTTTTTCCCTCAAGATTGCTTTGGTTATTTGGGGTCTTTTGTGTCTCCATACAAATTTTAGGATTTTTTTGTTCTAGTTCTGTGAAAAATGCCATTGGTAATTTGATAGGGATTACACTGAATCTGTAGATTGTTTTGGGTAGTATAGTCATTTTCACAATATTGATTCTTCCAATCCAAAAACATGGTATATCTCTCCATCTGTTTGTGTCATGTTTGATTTCTTTCATCAGTGTCTTATAGTTTTCTGAGTATAGGTCTTTACTTCCTTAGGTAGGTTTATTCCTTGGTATTTTATTCTTTTTGTTGCAATGGTGAATGGGATTGTTTTCTTAGTTTCTCTTTCTTGGTTGGGTAAATTTTTAAATTTATTTTATTTATATCAGTGACAGCAGAAAATGCCATCTTCTTTCATGAAGACTTTCTGATTATTCAAGTCATTTTTTATTTCTCTCTAGTCTGAAATTCTGTAGTATCCAATCTTTGCATCAATTGTTTTAACAGTTAATGACTTATTTAATGGTGAATGTGTGATCCCTGGTAGTTTAAAATTTGCATGAGGGCCAGGGAAGTTTTCATTATCTCTTTTGTGTTCTTTACAGTGCCTTGAATACATAAGTGGATCCATGAATACTTGTTGAATTAGATTGAACGTAGTAGTCTTTATCCTTCTTCCAAAATGCTACACATTTGACATGCAAATGAAGTATCAATAAATTAATGGACAATTGTGCAAATATTATGTAAGTTGCACATAAAATTCAGCTTCTTGAGAGGAGTATTTATCTGCACACATGCAGATAATCTGCCAAACTATTACAGCTTCATTTACTCTAAAATTTTTATTACAGAGCTACAGTTTGGTGTACAGCTATTACCCTGAATAACCATCCATTTGTTTATCCATCATTTAAGTCTTTATCTCAAAATGATTTCCCCACATTGCTCATTTTTTGTACTTTATAAAATATATGGGTTGTGTATATCTTGCCTGCTACCTTGCATTTGCCTTCTTTCTTGGTTGGATCCCAGTCACAGTGAATTATCCTCAAAATAATAAGGACATTTTTCAGTCAGCAGAGAAGTTACATGTAAATATGTGTTCCTTAAAGTTTCTCATAATTCACCATGTGAGAGATACATTTTCATGAGGTAATATAAAGGCTGGGTACAAAGAAGAATGTGATCACCTCTTTAAGCCTTCATCTGACATTTATAGGTCTTGATAGGTTTAAATAATATGTAACTTTACAGAGTCAATTAGGGCAATGTTCTTCCTCCCTCTTGGAGTTTATTGTTATTGAAAGCATTATAGTTAATAGAACTCTGTATTATTTTGTTACAGAAAATTATTAATTTTTAAAAAAGCTCCTTTATAGAATTTAATTATTTTGTGTACCAGTGACCATTGTATAAATACAGAAGCCAATTATTTAATGCTTTAATATCATTAACAGTATTGTTTTTCTTTTTAAATCATCACATTGTGATAATCAGAATTTTTCAATTACTAATTATTTCTTAATTTGATATGTCCTGGGTGTTAGCATATGATCTGGACCACTAAAAAGATGATGAACAATGTATATGACAGAAAATCAATGACCACACTAATGAAAAGTTTTTTGACATACATGCCACATTTGTAAATATTGTCAGTATATTTTACAAAGGGCCAGAATTGCTCAAAATAATTACTCATTAATTAGCATTAGTCAATATACTAAAGGCTTTTATTGATACACACACACTCACACACACACACACACACACACACACACACACACACACACACACAGAAAAACATCTTCAGGAATTTTTTTCAACGATTTCAAGAGGAAGCTGCAAGGAAATTTGCCAAAAGTGATTGAAAATACCATTGTGGAATCTTCAAATTTAAAAGAAAATAATGAAAGAGTATAAATTAAATTATATTTTTTCAAGTGATGACCAGATGTTGAAGTATAAACACTTCATAAAAAATGGGCCTCATTTTCATTATCATTTTAATGTGCTTTCAGATATACACAATATTCTTGCAGTATTACTAATGGTGTTCTTTCAGACCTGCCTTCACACCCGGTGCCTTTAAACTATTATTATAACTGTTTTTTATAACAATTTCTATGTAAATGCAAAGTCCTATGGGGCTAGGCGTTACTGGCTTTTTCTTTTTCTTTTTCTTTTTTTTTGCAGTATGTGGGGCTCTCACCGTTGTGGCCTCTCCCATTGCGGAGCACAGGCTCCGGACGCACAGGCCCAGCGGCCATGGCTCACGGACCTAGCCGCTCCGCAGCATGTGGGATCCTCCCGGACTGGGGCATGAACCCGTGTCCCCTGCATCGGCAGGCGGATCCTCAACCACTGCGCCACCGGGGAAGCCCTGGATTTTTCTTTTCATGAACGTTTTTAGAATACAATTTGACAGCATTTCCTCCATATATTTATTATGATGAAAATAAAATTCCTTACATATTTTATAAATAGTATTATTTTTGTATTTATTGCAAAGTATCAGACTAGAAAATTAACTAGAACTAAATTTTTTACAATTATTGGAACTTTTTTTTTGTGTGTGTGCAGTACGCGGGCCTCTCACTGTTGTGGCCTCTCCCGTTGCGGAGCACAGGCTCTGGACGCACAGGCTCAATTGCCATGGTTCACGGGCCCAGCCGCTCCGCGGCATGTGGGATCTTCCCAGACCAGGGCACGAACCCGCGTCCCCTGCATCGGCAGGCGGACTCTCAACCACTGCGCCACCAGGGAATCCCTATTGGAACTTTTTAAAGCCTATTACTCACTTACTGTCTCTTACTCTTCTAAGCAAAGCCTCTATTTCATCATAGTATCTGAAATGTATCTCTTCAGTGAATATATACTTTTCTGTTGCTTTAAAATACTATTCTCTTTATAGCTGTGAGCATTCATAAGATTATGCTATGGTTTGTTATATGAGGCTAAGATTTTCACTGTGTGAATTCTCTCTTGCTGGTAACTTTTAACGAGCTGCCTAGGTAGACCAAAATACTAATAAAAATATTAATAAGAATAAAAATTCTGTCCTAATCTGGTGTTTTAGAAATTTGAAATATTTTACTCTGTCTTTTACCCTTCTGTTTGGGGTTCTATAAGAAATTGCATCATTACAGTTTGTTTCCCATTCCTTATTATCTACATATTGAAAGTCTCCATCCTTTTCTAAATTCGCATTCCCTGTCCAATTTCATTGCTAGCCTATTTCAGCTTCATTTCTTCCAAAGAATGGAAAAATCATAAAGAAAAATCCATGAAGAAGAAAGTAGGAAGGAAAGAAGGTCATAAAAGCTCACGGGGATTCATAGAAGGTTTGAAGAAAAAGAGGACCTCAGAACTTTTAATTCTGGATAAGATGGAGTAAACTCATTTCATTTCTCTCACTGTATACAGCTATAAAAACTGGATAGAATGCATAAAACTATTTGAGCTTTCTAAAAAGTAAATACTAGCAAGCATGTTAGGGAAGAAGATTAGAATTTGAAATACCCCAATTTGGTGGCACATTTACCATTTTTTTCTCCACCAGTATCTTCCAGTCTGAAGTCAATGAATTGAAGTGGCACCAGAGCACAGAAAAAGAGACCTCCAGGAGAAGACCTCTAGTTATAGTTAGAGGAGAAGGAAAAGGAACTCCTAAAGTTCAAAGAGAGTGTGAAAATCCCTCATATGGATATATTTTTAATTTTCTCTGTTCTTTCTCTTTCCAGTTCCCAAGTATTGGGTTGGCCAAAAAGTTCATTTGGGTTTTTCCATTTGGTCAACCCAATAATTCTATGGTGACTGTGGCAGCAGGAACCAAAACTCTGATGGAGGGGAACCTTCATCTCTGTTCAGTGTATTTGTGGTTCCAAGAGTATGGGGCAAAAATTGTTTCTTTTTTTTCTCTGTCTTCCTTCCTACAGCTTGGCCCCTCTCATACAGGTAAAATTGCAGAAGTACACAGCAAAACCAGGAAATTAAAGCCCAAATTTCTGGACAAGGACTGAAAAGAGGAGCCTCAGGGGAAAACTGAGATATCACTGAGAGAGAGGAGCTTGGGATAGTGATGTTGTTTGTGAAATCCTTGGCTCATTCTTAAGTGTCTTGTGCAGTAGAGCTCCTCCTATTTAGCAAAGCATAAACTTTGAAAACTGAACTAATGGGTAGATGAAGGCCCAGGTTCCAGACTGATGACACACAGTGGGCAAATCAGAACAGCACTAAAAATGCTTTGAAAACTGAATTGTCATTGGAACCACAACTCACAGAAGGTGGGATGGAAGTTGTGGCTTGAAATTAACCACGTCAGTTGCCTTCTAAAACAAAAAGATCAAGATTATTCTCAGAAACTAAACAAAACTCAGTATTTACAATATATTCAGAATATCTAGGATACATAAATGAGGCAAATATCGATATGATTGAAACAGGAGTAAATGCCAAGATGACACAGATGTTGGAACAATCTGACAAAGATTTAAAATAGGTTTTTAAAAAATGATATGGGAGGGGTGGGATAGGGAGGGTGGGAGGGAGGGAGACACAAGAGGGAAGAGATATGGGAACATAGGTATATGTATAACTGATTGACTTTGTTATAAAGCAGAAACTAACACACCATTGTAAAGGAATTATACTCCAATAAAGATGTTTTAAAAAATGATATGGGAAGCAATCACAAGCTCTCTTAAAACTAATGGCTAAAAAAGGTATCTCAGGGGAAAAAAAATTAATACGTAAAGAAGAATAAAATGGAAAGTTCAGAACTGAAAAATGTTTTAACTAAAAAAAAAAGAAAGAAAAAAGAAAACAAACAAAAACAATAACAACAAACAGAAAACAACTTGATAGAAAAAATAGCTGAATGGAAATAACAGAGGAAAGAGT
>NW_006774194.1:75869-81792 GCF_000442215.2 Lipotes vexillifer | reverse complement strand
AGAGTGGACACAAATCACTCAGTAATTATATCAAAATTTAAAAGGTCTAACTCCTCCAATTTAAAGATCAAAATTGTCAGACTAAATAAAATCCCAACTGTGTGCTTCTTAAAGGGGACAAACATTAAATATAAGGAAGATAAAATTTTAAATAAAATAATAAAGTTATGCAATGAAAACATTAAACAATGAAGAAACTTGTGTAGATATACAAATTTCAGCCAAAATTATCTTAAAATCAAGAATCATTATTTATTATAAAGAAAGATATCCCAGGGCTTCCCTGGTGGCGCAGTGCTTGAGAGTCCGCCTGCCGATGCAGGAGACGCGGGTTCGTGCCCCGTTTCGGGAAGATCCCACATGCCGCGGAGCGGCTGGGCCCGTGAGCCATGGCCACTGAGCCTGCGCGTCCGGAGCCTGTGCTCCGCAAATGGGAGAGGCCACAACAGTGAGAGGCCCGCATAACGCAAGAAAAAAAAAAAAAAAAAAAAAAAGATATCCCATAATGATAACATGGTTAGTCAATGAGGAACACATAACTATCCTTAATTTTTATGATCTTAAGTACATATTCTAGAAATATATAAAAGAGAAAATGACAAAACTAAAAAAATAGAGAATTTCGCAGAGTGGGGATTTTAACAGAAGTCTCTCAATACCTGCAAGGCAAGAAATCAGTAAGGATACAAAGAAACAGAAGAGAATTATCCAACTCTATCTAATTTGCATGTATAACATACTGCACAGAGTGTAGAAAAAACATCCTAATAAAGTGCATATTTCTAAAATTATAGCCTTGATAAATTTTCTGAAATTAGTTATATACTCAGCTGTAAAGAGGGTTCCAACAGAATTCATAGGACTGAAATCATACTGAGTATATTATGTATGCTCAGGGGAATTAAGAAAAATTTAAAACAAATAATAGCAATAAAACCTCAAACAATTTCAAAATTAAGCACTAAGGACAAAATATAAAGTAGGACATAGTATGAGCCCAATGGTACTGAAAATATCTGTTAATGAAACTTGTAGAATGCAGCTATAGTGTAACCGGAAGAGACAAGTACCGAACCCAAGTTTGGCTGCATGCCGCTCCAAAGGCTAATACTTGAGAGACAACTGTTGGTAGAAAAGGAAAAGTTGTTTTATTCAGGAGGCCAGCAACCTGGGAAGATGGTGGACTAATGTCCTAAGACCATCTCCCAGTTGCCCGTTAGGAGACAAATGTTTTAACAGCAGCCTGAGGAAAGGGGCTGCAGGCTACATGAGCAGCTCGTGTGCAGTTCTTGGATTGGTTGGCATCAAGATGAAGTTTCAAGCATCACCCATCTTCTGGGATCTATGTGCTTGTGGTCAGCAGTTTTCATCTAATGGGGGTCTGCTTCCTGTGAAAACAACTTAGGAATATGTGTCAGACCTTTATCTATATCTCTCAGGGAATTGGGAGTTCAGTGACCCTGCTATGTGGCTGGTTTATAGTCTAAATTGTTACCAGTTTCCTGGCCCAACAGCTATTCTTTCTCTCTACATCTTCACATTTCCTAATTATTACCTCTTGAGACAGCCTTTTGAGACTCAGGGGAGGCCTGGGAGACTAAAGCTTTTCTACAAACAAGAGGACATGGTGCGGGGGAGGTTCTGCCCTGGAAATGCCCCATAAGGTCCTGCTTGGTTATAATCCCCCCTTTTCTTTGATACTCCTCAAACCTGAGGAGGAACAGGTACGTAACAAGAAAGGGAATAAAGTTTTGGATGGAGAGGTTGATCATAAACTTGGCAGAGGAACTCAGTTTTAGGGGATTTAGTTTTAATCCCCACTGCTGTTTCAATAGCAGTGTGTAGAGAAAACTAATAGCTTTAAAATACATACACTAGAAAATTATAAAGAGTTAAAAATTGATTATATATTTCTCTGCAGAGAGAGTAGGGCATAAGTTATACATGAGCAAAAATTAGTCAGAGAAAACAATATAAAATATAGAAAATCAACAAAGCTGAAAGGTGATTCTTGGAAATTTCTAGTACATTTTATAACTCCTTGGCATAACTGATCAAGAAACAATGAAAGAAGGCACAGACTTCTAATATCAAGAATAAAAAAAGGGTCAACATTACATGTCATACAGATATTATCAACACAAAATAATGTAAATGTATGACATTTATTTTGAACACTTGATGTAATACAACAGAAAAATAGAAAAAAACTAATTGTACAATATCTATAGTTAGCCTCACATAGAAAATCTAGGATTAGATGACTTGCTTTAATAATTCTACCAACCAATTAAGGAAGAAATTTTGAATCTTAAAGGAATTGTTTGAATATTTCCTTTGAATATTTGAGCAGGAATATTTCCCATCTCAGTTTATGATGCTAGCAAAATTCTAATTCCCAAATCTGACAAATATATTTGAATAAATGGAAAAAAATCCTGTTCCATCTCTTTTACATAGATACAAAATCCTAAATAAAATATTGCCAACATTAATCAGTGGTATGTGGAAAGGGAGAAGTCACTATCAGTTTGTATTTATTGCAAGAACACATGGTCAGTTTAACATTTAACTATATGACAAAAAATTTACTATATTAATATTTGGTTCTTCCTCCCAATGTTGGGACATGCTTATTCATCCCGTCTTTCAAAATAGTTGTCTTAAATTTACATTCCCATATTTCATTATGAATTTCACAATCAAAATACTTTTGCTTATCTTGTTAAAAATCTCAGAGTCATATAACTGTCCTGATCAAGTCTTTCTTGAAAACTTTCAGTTGCGACAAATATAGGAAAAAAACTGTTAATTTTTCTTCTCATTTATATTTTTTGAGTAATATAAAACCAACAATCCACTCACAGTTTTAGTGGGCATAAACTCCCAGCCAGAGGTTACATTTCCCAAAAGTCATTGAAGCTGCATGTGGCAATTTGACTAACTTTTGGCTATTCAAAGATGAGTAGAAGTGATGTGTGCAACATTCTGCTCACACTATTTTAAAAATAAAGTTTATTTCCTTTCACTTTTTCTTTTGCCCTTCTTACAGGCTAGAGCAATGATTGATATGGCCATAGTGTCAAAGCTGACCATGTTGATGAGGACAATACCAAGGGTAGGGAGAGGGAGTAGGAAAGAAACAAGATAGAATAAACCTAGTTTCTTTCACCGCATTGTAGATCTGAGCAGCCTGCTCACCCTGGACAGCCTATGTGTCGCTGGACTGTTACATACAGAGAAACAAAACTTTATATGGTTTGAGCTGCTCTATTTGTGATTTTCTTTGTTACAGCAGAGTAATTTATACCCTAATTAGTAAGTAAGGAAAGTAAAACTCTACAATAAAGACATTTAATTATTACATAACAAGAAATTTGGATGTTTCCAGGTTTGGCAAAACGCCTCAGCAATGGCAGCAAATAGCTAGGCTTTTTTTCTATGTATCCCTTATGCCACTCTCAGCATATTATTCTTATTTTTATACTCCCATTGTCCAAAAATGACTGAAGTGTTTCTAAGTATCTGCTCATAAAATAAATTTCAACTAAAGTTAAAAGAAGTATACATTTTCTCTTAAGTCTCCAGCATCCTTTACCTTATGGCTCTGACTACACATAAGTGGGTTATCTTTCCACCCCTAAAAAGAATCTCTTACAAAATAGAAATGGAATTATTTTGCTTAGATTAGGTCAATCATAGTTTCCCTAAGGTTTAGAGAATGACACACATATTGCTACTTGAACAAATTGGATTTCCATAAACTAAGGAAGGGAGCATGGGGTGCCCTTGGGAATACCACCAACAGTGACATTCCATTTATTTCCTAGTTCAATACTTATATAGGTGCTTTTCCCTGATACATACATATGATATTTTTCTTACTTTTTTTCAATGCATTTATACCCTCTCAAACTGAGAAATACCCACAGACTCATCATCTAGTTACCAAATCTAGCTTAAAGTAAATGATGTCTGGTTTTTACACTTATTCATTAAGTCCAGATGTGGCTCCTTTATATAAAAAAGATAAATTACCTGCCCCCAATATATGCACTATATAGTGAGGGAGAAGGAATAAAACAACTGCATTTGAGTAGGGGGAGGGGGAAGAAATTCACAGTTGTTTTTGGTCCTTAATATGTATAATAACTTACTAGCAAGGATTAGTATTGATTTTCTGCCTTTAGTAGGATAAGCTCTTTGTTGATGTGATGGACTAACTATATTAATTGATTTTTGAATTTTGAACCAGCCTTGTACCTCTGAAATAAATCCCACTTGGTCATGGTGTATTATTCGTTTTATAATGTTGTTGGAGTCCATTTGCTTATACTATGTTGAGGATTTTTGTATCTATGTTCGTTAACGATATTGGTCTGTCTGCAATTTTCCCTGCTTGTTGTATTTTTATTTTATTTTTAAATTAGGGCAATGCTGGCTTTATAGAATGAGTTAGAAAGTATTCTTTCTGCTTTTATGGCTGGAAGAGATTTGAAGGAATTGGTATAATTTCTCCCTTAAATGTATGATAGAATTCACCAGTGAAACCATGTAGGCCTGGTACTTTCTCTTTTGGAAGGTAATTAATTATTAATTCAATTTCTTTAATAGATATAAGCTTTTCAGATGATATGTTTCTCCTTGTGTTAATTGTGGTAACTGTATCTCTTAAGGAATTGGTCCATTTCATCTAGGTTATCGAATTTGCGGGCATAGAGTTGTTCAGAGTATTCTTTTGTTATCTTTTTAATGACTTGGGAACAGTAGTGATGTTCTTGCTCTGCTTTCTGATATTGGGAATTTGTGTCTTTTTTTTCTCTCTAGGTTAGCCTGGCTAGAATTTTATCAGTTGCATGGATCTTTTCAAAGAGCCAGCTTTTGGTTTCATTGAGTTTATTGATTTCCTGTTTTCAATTTCAATCATCTCTTCTACTTTTTCCCTTTATACCCTTTGCTTTAGGTTTATAATGCTTTTTTTCCTCTAGTTTTCTAAGGTGGAAGATTATTGTATTTAGATATTTCTTTTCTAATTTATGTATTCAATGGTATATTTTCCCTTAAGCACTCTGTTTACCAAGTCACAGAAATTTTGATAAGTAGTATTTTCACTTTCATTTAGTTCAAAATATTTTAAAATTTCTCTTGGACTTCTTTGAGCCACATGCTATTTAGAAGTATGTTGTTTACTTTCCAATTATTTTGGGATTTTTCCAGCTATGTTTCTGTTATTTTTTAGTTTAATTCCATTGTGATCTGAGAGCATACTTTATATGATTTTTGTTTTTTAAAAATGTGTTAAGGTGTGTTTTATAATACAGACGGTGGTCTATTTTGTTGACTGTTCCATGTGAGCTTGAGAAGAATGTATGTTCTCCTGTTGTTGGATGAAGTGTTTTATAAATGTCAATTAGATCCAGCTGATTGATGGTGCTGTTCTCTTCAACTGTAGCCTCACTGTTTTCTGCCTGCTGGTTCTGTCAATTACTGATAGAGGAGTATTGAAGTCTCAACTATAATAGTGGATTCATCTATTTTTCCTTGCAGTTCAGTCAGTTTTGCCTCACTCATTTTGATATTCTCCTGTTAAGCACATGCACATTAAGGACTGTTTTGTCATTTTGGGGAAATGACCAGTTTATCATTATAAAATTTACCTTTTTATCCCTAATAATTTGCCAAGGAAACTGTCTGAAATTTATATACCTATGCAAGCTTTTTTGGTTAGTGTTAGCACGATATATCTTTCTCCATCCATTCACTTTTTTTTTTTTTTTTTTTTTTTTTTTTTTTTTCTCACTGTTGCACCCTCTCCCGTTGCAGAGCACAGGCTCTGGATGCGCAGGTTCAGCGGCCATGGCTCACGGGCCTAGCCGCTCCACAGCATGTGGGATCTTCCCAGACCGGGGCACGAACCCGTGTC
>NW_006774194.1:73258-75859 GCF_000442215.2 Lipotes vexillifer | reverse complement strand
CCCGCGTCCCCTGCATCGGCAGGCGGACTCTCAACCACTGCGCCACCAGGGAAGCCCCCATTCAATTTAATATAGCTGTGTCTTTATATTTAAAGTGAGTTTCTTGTACACAGCATGTAACTGGGTCTTGTTTTTTTAATCCACTCTGCCAGGCTCTCTCTTTTAATTGGTATGTAGAACATTGCCATTTAAAGTGGTTATTGATATAGTTGAATTAATATATACCATCTTTGTAACTACTTTCTATTTCCCTCCCAATTTTTTGGTCTCCCACTCTATTTTGCTTCTCTGGTTTTAATTGAACATCATCATTTAGCATGCCATTTGTTTTGAAGATTTGGGGGGGTTGCGTTACAATTTACAGTATATGTACACTTACAAGTAATTTAAGACCACTTTCAAATAGCACTCCACTGCTTCATGGGTAGTACAGGTACCTTATGATAGAGTATTTCCAATTCTTCCCTCTCATCTCTTAAAACTTTGTTGTCATTCATTTAACTTATCCATAAGTTATAATTGCTTAATACATTGTTGCTATAATTATTTTGAACAGTTATCTGTTAAATAAAATAAGGATAAGAAAAGTGGACATTTTATTTTACCCTCATATATTCTTCCTTTAATGCTTTTCCTTTTTTTACATAAATTTGAATTTCTGACCTGTGTCCTATTCCTTCTCTTTGAAGAATATATTTTAACCATTCTTGTAGGTCAGGTCTACTGGTGACAAAATCCCTCAGTTTCTGTTTGTCTGAGAAAGCCTTTATTTCTCCTGCACCTTAAAATTTTTAAAAATCTAGGTGAAATTCATGTAACATGAAATGAACCATTTTAAACTATGCAACTCAGTGGCATTTTGGACAATCATGTTTTGCAACCACCTTCTCTATCGAAATCTAAAATATTTTCATCACCCTAAAAGGCATTCCCATACCTGTTAAACAATCACTCCTCATTCTTTCCAACCCCTGGCCCCTGACAACCATTAATCTGCTTTTTGTCTGTATGGAGTTACTTATTCTGGAAATTTCCATATAGCTAGAATCATACAATATGCAATTTTTGTGTCTTGATTCTTTCACTTAGCACAATGTTTTCAAGGTTCGTCCACTGTATTATGTTAATTCTGCATCCTGCTACTTTGCTGAATTCATTTATTAGTTCTAATAATTTTTTATAGACTCTTTAGGATTTTCTATGAATAAGATCATATCATCTGCAAACAGAGATAATTTTACTCTAGGTAAGTTGTTACATGCAATACTTGAAGAAACCACCTCACCATAAAAATATGGGTAGCCCCCAAAGTTATTTATCCTAATGAACTAAATTAATCCTAGTCAGGACACTTAGGAGGTAACTGCCTTTCTCTTATGTTACTAAAACAAAAAAAGTTAGATGGTATACCTAAACGAAGATGAAAGAAATAAAATCAATTAAATCAGTTATCACAATAAATTAAAATAGGCTAATTCATCCTAATTGCCAGGAATTAAAGTGAAAAAGTATTTGGGCAAATATTTATTCCCCTAAAAATTACTTTAGAAATGTAACACAGATATGCTGAACAAAGAAGGGATGAGAAATGATTCACCAAATAGGAACAAAAATCAATCAGAAGACGCAATATTCATATCATAAAAGGCAGCATTCAACACTAGAGTCAAAAGCATTAATTATGACAAAAAGGGAGAGTGTTCCCCTACACAAAGATGTGGATGCTTCAATTCCTGTAATTTTGTGAATATGTTGCCTTAACTTGGAAATGTGACTGAGGTTAAGGATCTGGAGAAGGGAAGATTATCTTGGATCATCTGGCATAGCCCAGCCTAATCACAGGAGTGCTTAAAAGCAGAGAACCTTTCCTGTCTGTGGACAGAGGGAGATATGACCACAGAAAGATGAGAGAGTTGTAATGTTACTGGCTTTGAAAATGGAGGAAGAGGCCACTAACCAAGGAATGTGAGTGGCCTCTGGAAGCTGGCACTGTCAAAGAAACTGATTCTCCCTTAGAGCCTCCAGGAAGGAATGCAGGTGATGGAAAACCAAAGTGACTCGTGTCAGATTTCTAATCGACAGAACTGTAAGATAATAAATGTGCATCATTTTAAGCCACTGAGTTTGTAGTAATTTTTTACAGCAGCAATATAAAACGAATACAGATTTCTACAATAGCACAATTAATAATCAACAGAATATAGAACTGTCACAATTTTTATGCACCAAACAAAAAAGCAATAAAATACATAAAGCAAAAACTCCTAGACAATACCAGAATACTAGAAGCATCATGGTAAAATATTTTAATATACTTGTTTAAGCCAAAAAAGAAGTATGGCTGCTTGGGATTTAAACAATACAATGTGTGTGTGTGTGTGTGTGTGTGTGTGTGTGTATGAATGAGTGGAGGGAATGAGGGGGAGGGATTACCCTCTGTCAGAAGGTAAGTTTTTACCCTCTGTAAGAGAGTATATATTAATCTATTTAACTTGTATAGAATTTAAAAATACTGGTTTTGAGCTTGGCTACAAACAAAAAGTTAAATATGTTCTCCCAGGGGCTTCCCTGGTGGCTCAGTGGTTGAAAGTCCGCCTGCCG
>NW_006774194.1:30064-72922 GCF_000442215.2 Lipotes vexillifer | reverse complement strand
AAAAAAAAAAAAAAAATATGTTCTCCCAAACAGATTCTTATAGGCCATATTCTCAGACCATAAAAAACCAGATGTCATAATAAAAGCAAAGAATCAAAAAATGGCATGATCCCCTGAAAATAATTTTTCTCTACTAGAAAATAATGACAAGTCATCTAAATACCTCATGGATTAAAGAGTAAATATATAAATTTTGACACAAAATAGCATCCATTGTGTTTAAATGGAGTTCCATCTTGGTTTTTAAGGCTGCATATTTCAGCTATGTAACTGTACAGCTCATGTGTGATTATTCCTGTCCTTTCTGGGTGAATGCTATTCTCATTTTATTGAATAGTCCTTGCTTCTTTAAGGTAGGTATTAATAATTTTTTTCACAGGGCACAGGAAATTTCCACCTGATCTGTTTTTGATTATCTTATTTGTATGAGGTGAGCATTATGTAAAACACTATTTAGAAATTACAGCTTTCAAGTTATCACCTCAAGAGAGATAATTTCACTTTTTGAACAATCCAAATGTATAAAGAGTTCAAATAAAAAGCAGAAATGTTTAGGTAAATTTGAAATTTCTTGTAATTTGTAAGATATGTTTTTGCCAAAAGCTAATTATTAACTGCCAAGAAACCAGCAATATTTTAAACTTTAAACTTCAAGGAGACTGAAATGGTAATAAAACAGCTCCCTCTCCCATTTCCCAAGTATCCAATAACTGTTGGAAGGTATGTGATGATCTGCACAATGACAGATTTTTATATAACATTTTTTTAAATGATTCTGTATGTTCCCTCAATTCACTCACAAATCACTCATCCTATGGAATAAAATGAAAGTGTTAAAGCAGGATTGCTTCTCCTGTGGGCTTCTAGAGGAATTTATTTACTGCATAAAACATTCTTGTCCAAACAAGAGGAAAAATCATCAATTAGAGGTTTGAAATCATTCACCATGATGCTATTTTCAGTAAAGAAACTAGGAACAATAGCCTTGACACTTGTTAAAAATCTGAATGTCTTAAAACCTACGTGCTTGGCCTTCTGGGACTTCCAGATGTTGTTGTCTTAACAACAAAGAATAAAATAGCTGGCAAGGTATATCTTACCATCTAGAGAAAGCTGAAAGCAGAGTGAATGGTATAAACTAGTAAGGATTCGTTAACTTTTAAGATTTAAACAATTGTTTATGCATAAAATGTATTAAATGTATAACCTGTAAGCAACATATCCAGTTAATGTCTATAAATCCTTTACATTTAAAAAAATATTTTCTAGAAGAAAACATAGGCAGTAACCTCATTGACATCACTTTTAGCAATGTGTTTGTGGATCTGATTCCAAAGGCAAGGGAAACAAATGCAAAAATAAACAAGTGGAACCACATCAAACTAGAATGCTGCATTATATATAATGTAATACTACTCAGCCATAAAAAGACTGAAATTCTAAAAATGAAATAAAATTAAAAAATAAAAGGCAAAAAAAAAGACTGAAATTCTGCCTTCTGTGACAGCATAGATGGACCTTGAAGGTATTATGCTAAGTGAAATAAGTCAGAAGGAGAAATATAAATATAAATACTGCTAAATTTTTGCTCAGGAGTGTGACTTTTTTCTCAGGCATTCACGGATGGACATCTTGAAGTCATTTTTGATGTATTTAATTTTTTTCCTCTGTGCACGCAGATAAAGATTGAAACGTTCTTTCCTTGAACTTCCTTTTATTTATGCCTCTTTCTGTTTTCCTTACCATTGTCCTTGTTCTGAACTATATTAGCATATATCTAGATTACCATAACAGATTATTACTGGACTTTTTTTTTTTTTTTTTTTTTGCGGTACACAGGCCTCTCACTGGTGTGGCCTCTCCCGTTGCGGAGCACAGGCTCCGGATGCGCAGGCTCAGCGGCCATGGCCCACGGACCCATCCTCTCCGCGTGCTCCCGAACCGGGGCACGAACCCGCGTCCCCTGCATCGGCAGACAGACTCCCAACCACTGCGCCACCAGGGAAGCCCATTACTGGACATTTTTGATTGGTTTTCATTACCTTAAAATCACTCCACATAGCCCCTGATTAATTGTTCTTACGACATAATAACAACTTGAATACAAATGCTCCTCATGGAAGACAATCTCAGCAGCTTGTAAAAACTCAGTTAGTGGACATCTTCACTTTACCCACAAGGCTCAAAGGGTTCAGCACCATTTCTGGTGCTTCAGAGGTAGGCATCATCTCCAGTCTACTGGGATGCTCAGAACTGCTATTATCAAACTTATACTGAACAATGTAATTGGCTCCCAAGGCGAATTTGACTCCTCTTACTTTCTTGCCAACTTCTTGAGATCTCTCCTTCGATTATATCTTTTTGTATATATGTGCTACTTGAACAGTAATTACTTAATTTTTAGTTACATATGTAGGTATATGCCCACATTTACATATACACACACATATATATACCTATATCTAAGCATTTCATAAGTATGTGCTACTAGAGCTATGATTAATTACTGAGTTATATTTGCATATAAATCACATAAATACTCTCACAATCTATAAATATGGAAATCTAGAACTCTCTCAGGAAACAGTTGATGGCCTTTTGTCTGGTATCAGTCATGGTGGTTGGGATTCCTACAGCTATCTTATAACCTTGAGTATGGGTGCCATGTAAGAAAGGATAAAGGGCAAAAAGATAGAAGAAGCCTAAATCACTGTTGTCTCCTTAGAAAACAAGATTAGTCTTGGACTGACCACTTCAGGCTGCCTTTTTGCGTTTAAGACATTGTATTTAGGTTTCTCGTAAGAGTAACCATAAGCTATTCCTACCTATGATACAGTATAATCTAAATGGCATTAAATCAGAATCAACCATTAATAGGAATATGCTTTAAGAAATTATGTCACATGAACTTTATAGATTTTGATCAGAAGATTCAGGAAAATGATTTTGCATGGGGTAACTCTCTCCCCGTTCTTGAGTGTGATCCATACTCTCAACTCCCACCTAATCCCCTGTTTCTATGCAGTCTTTAATATAACAATTTTGGAGTATGTAGATGCATAAAATATGTGTGTGTCTTATATACTATGACTGAAGTTATGCAAAATATCTATGTACATAGAACTTAAAACTTATGTGCAAAAATGAAAATTGTATTTAGCTGGTAGGACCATAATTGATTTTCTTTTTCATTTTTCAAAATTATTTTTGCTATTGTTGCAGCTTTGAAATTAAACATTTAAATTTTTTTATAAAGAAGCAGTTGATTGTGATTGATGCTGAGT
Source organism: Lipotes vexillifer (assembly GCF_000442215.2). Taxonomy (NCBI): domain Eukaryota; kingdom Metazoa; phylum Chordata; class Mammalia; order Artiodactyla; family Lipotidae; genus Lipotes; species Lipotes vexillifer. The sequence continues at coordinate 69,638 of NW_006774194.1, read as the reverse complement.
TTTGGGACTGGAAGGCTCTGGAGGGGATGCGGGATGATTTTTCAACAACTTTTTACTACTTAATACTTACATTTTAGCTAAATTATCAGGAGGCAGAAGAGTGATTAGAGTTAGGAGGTTATGAAATAATTACGTGAAAAGCAAAAATGTAATTATATAGATTTACTAAGTTGAATGGTAATGTTTTTTCTTCTTCAGTTTTGACACTCTAGTAATAATTTCCTCACCAATTCACTTAAAAATAGATACTGTCTTCTGTGATATCAGTGTAAAAATGTTGTTACATACATGTCTATATTATGCTTACTCCAAAAGCAATGAAGTTAGTAGGGTTGAGGGCTTTAACAGTGTAAGAGCTCTGTCAATGATTTTTAAGCCATAAGCATCCTTTATCTAACAATGTTACAACCATTTAACCTTGAATTATTTGTTTAAGCAGAAATACAACCTTCCACTGAGTTCAAGTTTGTGAACATTTTCGTTCTCCCTGAATGTTAGGTTAATAGCCAGGTGCCAGAAAAATTCTACATAACACACTAGATTAATAGGGCCTATTGTAGTAATATTAAAAAAAAATCAGCGCTAGTCAGGGTTCTCCACAGAAACAGAACCAGTGTGTGTGTGTGTGTGTGTGTGTGTGTGTGTGTGTGGAGAGAGAGAGAGATTTCAAGAAATTGAAATGCATGATTTTGAGGACTAGCTAGTCTGAAATCTCTAGGATAGGCTCGCAGACTGGGAACTCTCAAGCAGCAATTGGTGCTGTAGTTTTAAGGTAGAATTTCTTCTTCCTTAGGGAAAATTCAGTTTTGCTTCTAAGGACTTCCAACTAATTGAATGAGGCCCTTCCACATTATCGCAAATAATCTCTTTTGCTTAAAATCAATTGATTATAGATGTTAACCACAACTACAAAATATCTTCACAGCAACACAATAGATTAGTGTTTGAAGTTAGTAGGGTACCATAGCCTAGCCAAGTTGATGCATTAAACTATCACAGTCTATCCCTTGTCAACTTGGCACTCATATGCATCTCTTTAACTGTACTTAATCTTCAGTAAAGACAATAACAATGTCATACTTCCACCTAACATGAGACAACTCTCTTGTGTACAAAGAAAACTGTGCTAACCCTTTCCCCAGGAGGGGATGTGAAATCCTTGGGTAATGTTCATTCTTTTCCATGTTATCCTGTAACTTGAATGCTGTCATGTAAACTTAACTATTATGAATACATCTTATGTCAGATGATAATTAGTTAAGAAAGAAAAGATAATATTTATTATATGCAGTATATATAATATGTATAAAATAATATATAAAGATATAAAATAATATAATATACTATAATATGTATACATACACACAAAAATATTTACAACAATATAAAGAAGAAATACACAGAGTAATCAGTCTTCATTTCTGCAACTGGTCACATGATCATAGCTGGTATTTATAACTACCTTCTTCTACTACCCATTCTGTATTTCCTTTACCCTCAGCAATCCCCTTAGCTGGTAATGGTTCTTTGCCTAATACGCCACCCCAAACCTTCATTCATGAAGTGTCTGGGTCATTAGTAGTCCTTTCTGATTTGGGTTGTCATAGTTTTCCATTGACAGGGCATGATAGCACTAAGAGATGCCCTAAGGGATCTCCCATATTCCAGATTGTGGGATTGGGAAACGTTAAGATTTTTTTACAAGTGGGAGACACTAAAGTATGTTTGTACACTGTGGACTGAGCAAGTAGAGAAGAAATTGATGATGGAGAAAAAGCAGGGGGATCAAGGAAGGGGGTAAATTCCTTAAGCAGGATAGAGAACATGGATAACTTTTTTTTTTTTTTTTTTTTAAGAAATGTATCCCTGACATGTTTTTTTAATATTTATTTATTTATTGGCTGCCTCAGGTCTTAGTTGCGGCACATGGGATCTTCGTTGTGGCATGAGGGTTTCTCTCTAGTTGTGGCATGTGGGCTCCAGAGTGCGCAAGCTTAGTTGCCCCGCGGCATGTGGGATCTTAGTTCCCTGACCAGGGATGGAACCCGTGTCCCCTGCATTGGCAGGCGGATTCTTAACCACTGGACCACCAGGGAAGTCCCTTTTTTTTTTCTTGTTGACAGACTTTATTGTTAAATCACAGAAATCCAATTTCCTCTCACAAATCAGGATAAATCAACCCAGTCAGTATAGTGATTACTTTCTTTGTTGATTTAGAGACATGAGGAGACCAATTTGGCTGGGTATCAGTCTTAACTTCTAGTTCAGTGAAATCATTGTTGTATCTCCTGATGTAAGCATTCCTTCCTTTGAGATTAAGACCTCTAGACCAACAGAGCATGAGGTCCTGGGGACAGAAAGCATCATTTTTCTAGTGCATCACTAGAGGTAACGGTGAGTAGTGTTACTCCTATTTTCACCCCTTGATTCCTAGGCCTGTGAATCCTGGGTATCAGAGAAAAAGTACTACATATTGGTTGCTGATTTAGAGCGTATACAGAAGGTTACCTCTGTCTTGCAAGGAGTTTCCACCTATCTGGTCCTGTGGCAGAATTTTTGAAAGGGCTTTCCACTATTCTATCAAACCAGCTGCTTTAGGATTACAGGTAACATAGTAAGACTAGTGAATTCCTTGAGCATGGGCCCCATTACTGCACTTCATTTGCTGTGAAGTGAGTTCCTCGATCAAAAGCAATGCTATGTGGAACACCATAATGATGGATAAGGCACTCTGTAAGTTCATAGATGGTAGTTTTGGCTGAAGCATTGTGTGGAAGGAAGGCAAATCCATATCCAGTATAAATTTTTATTCCACTAAGAACAAAGTGTCGCCCCTTCCATGATGGATGTAGCCCATTGTAATCAACCTGCTACCACATAGCTGGCTGATTACCCTGAGGAATGGTGCCATATTGGGTGCCATAGTATTGGTCTCTGCTGCTAGCATATTGGGCACTCAGCAGTGATTATAGCCAGGATAGCCTTGGTGAGTGGAAGTCCACGTTTCTGTACCCATGCATAACCTTCATTCCTACCACTATGGCCACTTTGCTCATAAGCGCACTGGGAGATGACAGGAGTGGCTGGATAAAAAAGTTAACTGGTGTCCACAGAACAGGTCATCATATCCACTTGACTATTAAAATTATTCTCTGCTAATGTCACTCTTTGTTGAGCACTCGCATGGGAAATACATGTCTTTACACTTTTCACACATTCAGAGAGGTCTATCCACATACCTCTTGCACAAATGTCCTGGTCGCCAATTTTTCAGTTGTGTTCCTTCCAAGTCCCTGACCAATCCAGCCAAATCATCGGGCACAGACCATGAATAAGTCTACAGTCATATATCTGGCCATTTTTCCTTCCAAGCAAAATTTACCAGCAGGTGTACTGCTCAAAGTTCTGCCCACTGGAAGGATTTTCCTATACCTCTGTCCCTTAGCACTGTCCCAGAAAAGTGCTTTAGTGCTATAGCTTCCCTTTTTGGGGTGGTGCTTGTATATTGTGCAGAACCATCTGTAAACTAGGCCCAAGTGTTCTTCTTCTCATCAGTCAACTGACAGTAATGAACTCCATGAGGATATAGGTGCAGGCTGAGAGAGAAGACCGTTCAGCAGAAGTGGGAACCATGGGCATTTGGGCCACTTCTTCATGTAACTTATTTGTGCCTTGAGGACCTGCTCAGGCCCAATCAAGTATACACCACTTCCATTTGATGATGGAGTGCTACTGTGCATGCCTAACACTGTGGCTTGGTTAGAACCAGTTACTGGATGTGTTAGGTAACACCCAGTTCATGACGGGCAGATCAGGTCGCATGGGAGTGTGGTGGTACATGGCTATGTGTTCATTGTCTACATGTCCCAGTAGCAAGGCAAAAGCTGTTTCTCAAAAGGAGAGTTGTTATCTGCAAGGATGGCAGAGCTTTGCTCCAAATTCATAAGGATCTGTACTGTGATTCACCTATAGGAGCCTGCCAAAGGCTCCAAATAGCATTTCTGTCTGCCACTGAAACTTCAAGCAGCATTGGATCTGGTGGATCATATGGTCCACATGGCAGAGCATGACAGCATGGGCTTATTGCAGACTATTCTCTTTTTCTCAGCCCCACTCAAAGCTAGCAGCCTTTGGGGGCCATTGAGTAAATGGGATGGAATAGCACAACCAGATGAAGAATTCATTGCCTACAATAGGCACTAATCACCACCCTTTCATCCTTCTAGTCCTTGATGGTGGCACTAATCTTTGCCATTTCTCTAGGAATGAGGTATTCCCTTTGGTTTACTATTTTTTGGGTAGAGACAATTCTAGTGGTTCCACTCGGCCTTTCCTACTATCTTATTCCTCACTTCACAGGTCAGGGAGCTAAAGTCTGAATTCTTTCAGTTGTTGGCTATGTCTATGGCAATGCCACTAGGCATTGGGTACCTTTTCTGGTTGTAGGAGGGGTCAGATTCAACAACTTAACCTTAGAAAGGATATCTCAATATGCACCTCACCACTGGACACCTAGAAATTTCACTGAGGTGGAAGGTCCCTGAATTTTTGTTGGATTAATTCCCCAACATTTGGCTGGGTTTGGCCAGAGTTGTTGCTACTACTTAGTCACTAAATCCAATCAGCAAAATGTCATCAATTTAATGGTCTTTTGATAATGTCTTGTGGAAGGGAAAGGTGAACAAGTTCTCTGTGGACTAAATTATGGCATAGGCTTGGGGAGTTGATATTCCTCCTCTGAGTTAGGAGAGTGAAGATTTATTCTTCACTTGCCATGTGAAAGCAAGTTTCTTCTGGTGGTCTTTACCAACAAGTTTGAGAAGAAATGGATTTGTCAGATCAATAGCTATATAACAGGTACCAAGGGTATGTTAATTTGCTCAAGTAAGGAAACCATATCTGGAACAGTAGCTGCAATTGCAACCATTGCACCTGGTTGTGTTTATGATGATCCACTGTTGTTTTCCAAGATCCATCTGTTTTCTACACAGGCTAAATAGACAAATTCAATGGAGATGAGGTGGGAATCACCACCCTTTCATCCTTCTAGTCCTTGATGGTGGCACTAATCTTTGCCATTTCTCTAGGAATGAGGTATTCCCTTTGGTTTACTATTTTTTGGGTAGAGACAATTCTAGTGGTTCCACTCGGCCTTTCCTACTATCTTATTCCTCACTTCACAGGTCAGGGAGCTAAAGTCTGAATTCTTTCAGTTGTTGGCTATGTCTATTCCAGTTACATATTCCTGAAGTATAGAAATAACCACAGGATAGGTTTGGGAACCCATTGGACCCACAGTGGGAATGGACCTGAGCTAAAACTCCATTGATCACCTGGCCTCCATAAGCCTCTACTCTGACTGGTAGACATTTTTGTTCTCCTGGAATTAGCATCAGTTCAGAGCCAGTGTCCAATAATCGCTAAAGAAATGGTATCTCCTTTTCCTCAAAGCACAATTACTCTGGGAAAAGGCTATATGTCCCTTTGAGGTAGGCTGGGAGAAAAATTAAGAGTATAAATTTTTGACAGCATAGCAAGGTCTTTGTACAAGAGGAGCCAGACTCCCCTTCATTCAAAGAGCTCTGGGTCTATAAACTGGCTCAACTCTGGGGATTGATGGCAGGATAGTCATTCTCTGTTTTAATCATTTAAGTTAGACTTCTTTTCATTCCACCTAGAACTCTTCCATGTATACCGATAAAGTAAGAAGTTTGTAGACTGCCCATCTATTTCTTTTTTAGGGATGCCATGATTAACTAACCAATGCCATAGGTAAGTCTTCATTGACTCTCCTTTTCATTATTGTAAACATTCTACCTTATCTTTGGTGAATAAGTGCTACCACTGGTGTCTGCCACTTTGGGAGTTAATTATCATTGTATGTAGGAATATCAGTTAATCGACAGCAGTTTTTGGTATAATTTCTGACCTACAGAAAAGAGTGACAGTTGTGGTGAAATGTGTGTTTTCTGGACCCTCCCCAGGTGGGTGAACATTTCTTACATGATAAAACCAGGCTAACATTCCAACCTCCCTAAGCCTTTAGATCCCTTTCTCTATAGTATACCAGCGCAATTCTGGCGCTTCAAATTCATATATTATAGGCAACTTTTGGTTGGTACATGTTTCAGCCAACCAACTAAACTATTAGAGCCCTTTCTAACCCCTTGAGCTGCAACACTGAATCCAAAATCTCTTTAATGGGTCCGTATCAATAAATTCAGGCTGACCCAACTTTATGTTCCTTTTACCCGATACCTTTATTCTCACACATACTCCCCATATTTCTGTCCATATAAATTGGAAAAATCATTTAGTTCCTTTAAAACACACTTCCTCATGGGTCAGCCGTTTTACTTCACCTTCATCTTTCAAGTCCTCCTGGAAATTAGGTCTACTTACAGGTCTAGAAGTAAACATAGTAGGGTAGATCCAGAGGAGAATCAGTAGTGTCTTACAAGGCAATTACCTCATGAGTTAATTGTTCCTCATAATTGTTAATGGTTTCTCAGGCAAATCAGGGTTAACCTCTTCAGATAGGGGTAGAAAGACTGCCTTTTCTGGCAAAGGTTTTAGCAGAACTTAGGGATTTAATTTCTCCAGATTTATTTGCAATCTGCCCATATATACCCATTCTAAAATTCAGGATCTCATTCTTTCCTAATTAATAACCTCACTTTAACAGAAGACACCCTGAAGGATGGTAATTCAATTTGTGTTGAAGTTAGTCCCTCACAGGATGAGGCTCTGGGTTTGGTTTTCAGCAATGTCAGCCCTGTGGCTATAGGAGTTAAAGGTTTATTTCATGGCAGACATAGAAACTGATGTGGACTGAACTACGTCCTCCCCGAAACTCATATGTTGAAACCCTAACTCCCAGTGTGAATGTACTTTGAAATTTGGCTTTTAGGAGGCAACTAAGATTAAATAAGGTCATAAGGGTGGGGTTTTGAGCCAGTAGGATTGGTGGCCTTATAAGAAGAGGAAAAGAAAGAGATCTGTCTCTCTCTCCATGAACACTCATCAAGGAAAGACCATGTGAGGACACAGTGAGAAGGTTGCTCCTGTGCAGATCAAGAAGAGAGCCCTAGCCAGAAGCCAAACCCTGTTGGACCTCAGTCTTGGACTTCCCAGCATCAAGAACTCTGAGAATGAAGGTCTGTTGTTTACGCCAACCAGTCTATGATATTTTTTATAGCAGCCTGAATGGATTAAGACACAGCCTGAGCTGGCTAACCCAGAAACTTTCAGGTCATTTACAAGGTACTTGAGCTGGGAATTTGAAGCCCTGTACTCATCCTTTTCTTTCCACACTTTGTTCAGTGCAGTTAGTATTAGAATAGCAGATAGCTAGATATGAGCAGAGAAAGGGGGGCACGGACCAAATGGCAGGAAACCATACATCTTGTGAACAACAGGGGTCCATGAGCAAAGAAAAGCAGGAACCTCCAGACTGACAGGAAACTACACATTTTGGATGACAAGGGTCCTGGAGGCAGACAAAGAAATGTGGAGAAACACTGGAATCTTGTGTCTGAATGTAACCTTTTGCTCATTATGCCCTCATTACAATAAAATTAGCCTTGCAGGTAAGAAGTATCCATCAGGCACCTACACCATGATGCTTCCCATCAAGACTGAATAAGGACAAAAAACACTCCTTCCCTCAGGAAGGTGAAGCTGGGATGAAAATCAGGAAATATGACTTAAAGCTCCTCCCTTCCCAGTGAATATTCCGCCTATTCATTTCCACACACCGTATAACCAGCTTGCCAAAGAAACTCAGGGCAGCTACTCACCCGAGTCTGTCCAATCTCCCCTTGAGTGTGTACTATAGCTCAATAAATCCTTGTTTTGTTTTCTTGACCTCCCTATCGTATCTCTGAATTCTTTCTGCAACAAGAACCTACTCTTCAGTAACATTAGGAGTAAACAGCCTATCTCATTATACTCGTTGTTTGACAAAAATATTCTAAGGTATCAAATTCAGGGTAAACAGAAACTTGCCTTTTATAAGTATTTGACTTTGAGGATTCAATAATGATGTTTTACATATCTCTATTGCCACATTATGTCATGGACTTTTACTGCATCTTTACCACTGGAAATAGTCATTAGTTAGATTCAACCAACTGAGGATCAGAAATATTCCCCCCAAAAGTTTCAGAATGTTCCAAAAAGCAAAACTTGAATTTTACAGCTTCTGGCAACTATTTACTTAGCATTCACATTATATTTACAATTATTTACATAGTATTTACATTGCAGTAGGTAATAAGTAATCTAGAGATTATTTAAAATATAATGGAAGATGTGCAAATACTCTACCATTGTATATAAGGGACTTGAGCATCCACGGATTTTGGTATCCAAGGGGTGGGAGTTGGGCGGGGAGGGGAGTTGTGGTCCTTGAACAGATCCTCCATGGATACCAAGGGAGAACTGTAAATAGATCAATTTTTTTTTTTCAAGGAATTGGCTGGCAGTTGGGCAGGCTGGCAAGTTTGAAAAGCTTAGGGCAGAACTGTAGGCTGGAAACACTCAGGTAGGAGTTGATGCAGCAATTTGAGGCAGAACTTCTTCTTCAGGGAAACTTCAGATTTGCTTTTACAGGCTTCCCAAGGATTGCAAGAGGCCCATTTACTATTGAGAATAATCTCCTTTACTTAAAGTCTATTGATTTTAGATCACATATCATCCACCACATCATCACCACATCTATAAAATACCTTCACAGAAATATCTAGATTAGTATTTGATTGAACTGTCCTCTATAGCTTAGCCAAATTAACACATAAAAACTAATCGTCCCAAGTAGTATATGATAACTTACTGGATCTACGATATCCAACTTCCTGATTCACACTGAAGTCTCTTTCTATACCTTGTAAATAACTTATTTGTGAAAATTTATTTTAAGAAGCTTGTAATTGTTTTTACCCTAGTCAAAACTGTTTATATAACATACTGTGCACATTGCTTAACGTAGGCAGAGCAGAATCTTTGTTTCCTGAGGACACGTTATAAAATTCCCCTCCTTAATAAAGTTGTGTGTGGGAAAACATTTTAAAAAATACAAAAATATCTATGAACAAAAATATTCATACTAATTTATAAAACTATTCCCTACCCAGGTAATCTTCCTCTCTTAATACAAAAATCTCTTCTTTCCCACTGTATGCGCATTATTCTTAGCAGTCCCTCAGAAAAGGTCTCACTTGTAAAGTTTATTTGCATTGTCTGTTGGTATTCCAATGTATGAATATTCCATTATATATTTACCCATTCTATTGTTGAAGGACACTTAAGATGGTGTCAGTTTGGGGCTATTAGAAATAATGGTGCTGTAGACATTACTGTGCATGCCTTTTGGTGAATACATACATGAATTTCTTTGGTGTATATGTGTAGGAATGAAATTGCTAGAACAAATTGTATGCTTATATTAAACCTTAATAGGTAGCAGATTTCTCAAATGATTCTGTTTTTCTATTTAAACTTCCACCAACAGTACATGAGAATTTCATTTGCACTGCATCCTTGTCAGAATCTGGTACTGTGTTTTTTTTTTTTTATTTTTTTTTTATTTTAAGCCATTCTGGTGGGTGTGCCACTGTGTAGTAGATTTAAGTTGCATTACTCTGATGACTAATAAGGTTGATTTCCAATCCTTAATTTTATTAGCCATTGGGAGGATGAATATTTTATATATATGGATATATACATCTATATCTATCTCTATATAAATATCTGTACCTATACATGTTAGGTGAGGTATTTCTTCATTATTTTGCTCAGTTTTGAAATTCAAGATTTATACCTTTATATTACTGATTATATCTTAACAATCCAAGAACCTGGTATATTTATTAAGTTATATTTATTTTAATTTCTGAAAATGTTTTTGTAGTTTTCTATGTAAAATGTTTTACTTCCTATAATGTATAACTAGGTATTTGATTAACTTATTCTATCTGTAGAAACTTTTCATCTGGGTATAGGGTGTACTCTGCAAGTTTTTTGAAAGAAAAACTTTATTTATTTAATGGATATAAGATTATAACTTCTTGTGTTATTCGTATTTCTCTAGGATATGGCCTATTTCATGTAAATTTTCAAATGTATTGGCATCAAGTTATGCATAAAATATTCTTACTGTCTTATAGGGATAATCTTTAGTGCTTACTTTTTATTATTGTGTGTCTTATATTTATTTCATCAGTCTAGCCATAAGTTTATCAATTTTATTATTTTCAAAGAATCAGTATTTGGCTCTATTAGTTTTTTTTTTCCAATTTTTTTCTTGTAGTAAACTACACAACATAGAATTTACCATTTAGTCATCTTTAAGTGTACAGTTCAATGGTATTAAATACATTCATAAGTTAATGTTCTACAACCATCACCACTGTCTATCTCCAAAAATCTTTTCATCTTGTAAAACTGAAACTCTGTACCTATTAAACAATAACTCTCCTTTCCCCTCTTCACCAAGTCTCCAGCAAGCACCATGCTACTATCTGTCTCTGTAATTTTGACTACTTCAAGTACCTCATGTAAGTGGAATCATACAGTATTAGCTTTTATGTGACTGGCTTATTTCACTTAGCATAATGTCCTTAAGTTTTGTCCATGTTGTGGCATGTTGAAGAATTTTCTTTCTTTTGAAGGCTAAATAATGCACCATTGTATGTTTATATCACATTTTGCTTATCCATTCATCTGTTGATGGACTCTTGTGTTGTTTCCTCATTTTAACTATTGGGAATAATGCTGCTATGGATATGGGTATACAGATATCTCAAGACCCTGCTTTCAAGTCTTTTGGGTATATACTTAGAAATGAAATTACTACATCTTATGGTATTCTATTTTTATATTTTTAAGGAATCACCATACTGTTTTCCATAGAAGCTGTACCATTTTACATTCCCACAGATAGTATACAAGGGTTCAAATTACTCCACATTCTCACCAACACTTGTTGTTTTCTGTGTGATTTTGGTTTTGGTTTTGCTTTTTGGGGGGGATAATAGCCATTCTAGTTGGTATGAGATGGTATCTCATTGTAGTTTTGATTTGCAGTTCCCTAATGATTAGTGATGTTGAGCATCTTTTCATGTGCTTATTGGATATTTGTATATCTCCTTTGTAGAAACGTCTGTTCAAGTCCTTTGGCAAAATTTTAATCAGGTTATTTCGGTTTTCTTGTGGTTGTTGAGTTGTGGGAGTTCTTTATATATTCTATATTAATCCGTTGTCAGATATATGATTTGCAAATATTTTCCCATTCTGTAGGTTTCTTCTTTAGTCTATTGATTGCATCCTTTTATGCATAGATGTTTTAAATTTTGATGTAGTACAATTTATCTATTTTTACTTTTGTTGCCTGTGCTTTTCGTGTGATGTCCAAGAAATCATTGCCAAATCCAATGCTGCGAAGTTTTCCATTCTGTTTTCTTCTGAGAGTTTTATAGTTTTAGGTCTTACATTTAGATTTGTAACCTATTTTGAGTTAATATATGTACATTCTGTAAGGTACGGGTTCAACTTTATTCTTTTGTATGTGGATATCCAATATTACCAATACTATTTGTTGCAAAGACTGTCTTTTCCGCCATTTTAAGGTAATGACACCCTGATCAAAAAGCATTTGACTCTATATGTGAGGTTTTATTTCTGGGCTCGCTATTCTGTTCTATTGGTCTATACGTCAGTCTTTATGCCAACACTATACTATTGTGATTACTGAAGATTTGTAATAAATTTCAAAATCAGTAGCGTGACACCTCTACTTTGTTCTTCTTTTTCAAGATTATTTTGACTATTCAGGTTTCCTTGAGATTACATGTGGATTTTAGAATGGATTTTTCTTCTGGGCAAAAAAATTTGCAATTTTGATAGGGATTGCATTAAATTTGTAGATTGCTTGATTGGATCTGGGGAATGCTAGGATTGGGCTGCATATAAGTGTATTAATTTTCCACATCTGATGTAACAAATTACTACAAATTTAATAGCCAGAAACATCACACATTTATCACCTCACAGTTTATTTATTTATTTTATTGGAGTATAGTTGCTTTACAATGTTCTGTTAGTTTCTACTGTACATAAAGATAATTTTATTAGCCATTGGGAGGATGAATATTTTATATATATGGATATATACATCTATATCAATCTCTATATAAATATCTGTATCTATATATGTTAGGTGAGGTATATCTTCATTATTTTGCTCAGTTTTGAAGATATAAAAGGAAATGAAATTGAGTTATTTGTAGTGAGGTGGATGGACCTAGAGATTGTCATATAGAGTGAAGTAAGTCAGAAAGAGAAAAACAAATACTAACTAACTAACACATGTATATGAAATCTAAAAAAAAAAAAAAAAAAGTTTCTGATGAACCTAGGGGCAGGACAGGAATAAAGATGCAGACGTAGAGAGTGGACATGAGGACACTGGGTAGGGGAAGGGTAAGCTGGGACGAAGTGAGAGAGTGGCGTGGACATATATACACTACCAAATGTAAAATAGATAGCTAGTGGGAAGCCGCCACATAGCATAGGGAGGTCAGCTCGGTGCTTTGCGTCCACCTAGAGGGGTGGGACAGGGAGGGTGGGATGGAGAGGCAAGAGGGAGGAGATATGGGGATATATGTATATGTATAGCTGATTCACTTTGTTATAAAGCAGAAACTAACATACCATTGTAAAGTGATTATACTCCAATAAAGATAATAAATGAATGAATGAATGAATGAATGAATGAATCTGTCTGACAGTGCAGGGGACAGAGGTTTGAGCCCTGGTTCGGGACAATCCCACATGCCTCAGAGCAACTAAACCTGTGCGCCACAACTGTTGAGCTTGTGAACTAGAGTCCACGAGCCACAACTACTGAGGCCATGTGCCACAACCACTGACGCCTGTGTGTCTAGTGCCCGTGCCCTGCAACAAGAGAAGCCACTGCAATGAGAAGCCTGTGGATCTCAACAATGAGTAGCCCCTGCTCGTCACAACTAGAGAAACCCCGTGCACAGCAACGAAGACCCAATGCAGCCAAGAATAAATAAAATAAATAAATTTAAGATAACCATGATAAATATTGGTAAATTTATATGGTTAACATATTAGCAATATAAAAGAAAAATAAACAAATAAAAAGAACCAACTGAAAATATCGTATAAAGAAAACATAGTAGGTAGAAAACAATAACCAAATAGTGTGGACAAAGTGAAGTGGAAGATTTGAGTGAAGAATTCTTCCAAGTAGCAAGACATTCTGCAAAAATAACAAGTAAAAAATATAAACAGTAAGTGTATTGGAGTATCAATATCTAGATTTTTATCATCTTAAATAGGAAAGTAAAAAGAGATGGGTAATTTTTAAAGTAATGGTCAAAATAAAATTCTCAGAAATAAAAATGAAGGAATTCAGGTTGAAAGAACTCATAGATTTTTAAACAGGAGAGATCGTCTTATACCTTTTTTAGATATTGATAAAATTTAAAATTATTAAAGTTTTAAAACTTCCGGACAGAAGTATAGGTCGCCTACAGCACACAACATAAGAATCAGAATTTCCACACAATGTGAGATGCTAGCATAATAAATGAAGGGAAAGAATTTTAAACTAAAATTTCATATCCAGCAAAAGTTTCCTTCAAATGTAAAGGTCAAGTATGAGAGTTACCTCAGAAAATTTGCCACATGAAGATTCTTGTTGAATCTTCTTGTCTCCTTTGTCATAGATTAATTGACCATAAGTGCATGGGTTTATTTCTGGGATTTCTATCCTGTTCCATTGATCTATATGTCTGTTTTTGTTCCAATTCTGGACTGTTTTGATTACTGTAGCTTTGTAGTGTAGTCTGAAGTCAGGGAGTGTGATTCCTCCAGCTCCATTCTTCTATCTCAAGATTGTTTTGGCTACTTGGGGTCTTTTGTGTTTCCATACAAATTTAAGAGTATTTTGTTCCAGTTCTGTGAAAAATGTCATTGGTAATTTGATAGGGATTGCATTGAATCTGTAGATTTCCTTGAGTAGTATTGGCATTTTAACCATATCGATTCTTCCAATCCAGGAACACAGTGTATCTTTTCATCTGTTTGTTTTATCTTCATTGTCTTTTGTGAGCATCTGATAGTGTTCAGAGTACAGATCTTTTGCCTCCTTAGGTGGGTTTATCCTACGTATTTTATTCTTTTTGATATGATGGTAAGTGGGATTGCTTCCTTAATTTCTCTTTCTGGTATTTTGTTATTAGTGTATAGGAATGCAAGAGATTTCTGTGTATTAATTTTGCATACAGTAACTTTACCAAATTCATTGATGAGTTCTAATAGTTTCCTAGTAGCGTCTTCGGGATTTTCATGTCATCTGAAAACAGTGACAGTTTTACTTCTTCTTTTCCATTTTGTACTCCTTTTATTTCTTTTCCTTCTCTGATTGCTGTGGCATGGACTCCTAAAACAATGTAGAATAAAATTGGTGAGAGTGGGGATCCTTGTCCTGTTCCTGATCTTAGAGGAAATGCTTTCAGATTTTCACCATTGAGTATGATGCTAGCTGTGGGTTTGTCATATATGGCCTTTATTATGTTGAAGTAGGTTCCCTATATGCCCACTTTATGAAGAGTTTTTATCATAAATTGTTGTTGAATTTTATCAAAAGCTTTTTCTGCATCTATTGAGATGATCATTTGGTTTTTATTCTTCAATTTGTTAATGTAGTGTATCACATTGATTGATCTGCAGATATTGAAAAATCCTTCATTCCTGGGACAAATCCCACTTGATCATGGTGTCTGATCCTTTCAATGTATTGTTGGAGTCAGTTTGTTAGTATTTTGTTGGGGATTTTTGCATCTATGTTCATCAGTGACATTTGTCCGTAAATTTCTTTTTTTGTGATATCTTTGTCTGGTTTTGGTATCAGGGTAACGGTGATAGAATGAGTTAGGAAGTTTTCCTTCCTCTGTACTTTTGGGAATAGTTTTAGAAAGATAGGTGTTAACTCTCTCTAAATGTTTGGTAGAAGTTACCTGTGAGGCCATCTGGTCCTGGACTTTTATTTTTTGGGAGCTTTAAAATTACTGATTCGGGCTTCCCTGGTGGCTCAGTGGTTGAGAGTCTGCCTGCCGATGCAGGGGACATGGGTTTGTGCCCCAGTCCGGGAAGATCCCACATGCCACGGAGTGGCTGGGCCGTTGAGCCATGGCCGCTGAGCCTGCGTGTCCAGAGCCTGTGCTCTGCAATGGGAGAGGCCACAACAGTGAGAGGCCGGCATACTGCCAAAAAAAAAAAAAAAATTACTGATTCAACTTCAATACTGATAACTGGTCTTTTCATATTTTCTCTTTCTTCTTGGTTCAGTCTTGGAAGAGTTTACCTTTCTACAATTTTTTCCATTTCTTCTAGGTTGTCCATTTTATTGGCGTATAGTTGCTCATAGTGGTCTCTAATAGTCATTTATATTTCTGTGCTTTTGGGTGTAACTTCTCCTTTTTCATTTCTGATTTTATTGATTTAGGGCCCTCTCCCTTTTTTTCTTGATGAGTCTGACTAAAGTCTGACAATAGTGTTTATCTTTTCAAAGAAGCAAAAGATGTGGTATATATATATATATATAATGGAATATTACTCAGCTATAAAAAAGAATGAAATAATGCCATTTGCAGCAATATGGATGGACTTAGAGATTATCATATTAAGTGAAGTAAGTCAGACAAAGATAAATATGTGATATTACTTTATGTGAAATATAAAAAAAGATACAGATGAACTCATTTACAAAACAGAAATAGACCCACAGACATAGAAAACAAACTTACAGTTACTGAAGGGGATAGCAGGGGGCAGAGGGAGAGATAAATTAGGAGTTTGGGATTAACATATACATGCTACTATATATAAAATATATAGCCAAAAAGGACCTACTGTATAGCACAGCAAACTATACTCAGTATTTTAAAATAATCTATAAGGGAAAATAATCTGAAAAAGAATATATATATATATCTGAATCACTTTGCTGTATGCTTGAAACTAACACAACATTGTAAATTAAGTATACTTCAATTTTTTTAAATGGTTAAAGAAAAGATTCATGTTGAAAACACATTTGGAGGGTGTGTCCCAATAAGAGGATAAATAAATCTATAAGTTGCAGCAAAAGATACTAAAAATAAGAATTATACAAGATTGGTGATTGTTTTCTTTTCTTAAAAATATCTAAGATCAAAGAAGAGAAAAAATGTGTATCCTTAACAATGAAGAACTATAGTTTTGTACAGTATGCACTTGATAGAAGTGGAAGTGATAGAGATTAAAGAACAAGAAATTTGGGGAAATATTTATTTTTCTTTAGAAAAAAAATTGTGCATTTAAAATATGTGTAGGACTAATTACAATGAGTTTGGTCCTAAGACAGGATCAATGAAAAAATATGCAATGTTTACCTTTCAAAGCAGCAGAAAAACTTGTTATGACTCGTGGAAATATTGAAAATGCAAAAAGCAAAAAAAGAAACATCAGAAAGAATGACACAACACTTCTCATATTTTATTGGCAAAAGCAAGTCACATGGTAAATCCTGCTATCAGTGGGGAAGGAAAGTATAATCTTACAATGAGGGGCAGCAAATATTTTAAACAATTATATAATCCATGAGAATAAATACAAAACAGAATAAGATACATTACACAATACAGTTTTGTATATTAAAAATACTTACACATAAAATACAGTGCAAGAAAGCAAACCAAAACACATGAAGCACATTATAATGATTTCCTATGAATGGAGGGAAAACACTGGGAGTGGGAAATAAAAAATTTTAAATAGAGATAATATTTAAAAGCTAAAATAAATTAAAATTCTCCAGAAAAATAAAAAAACATAGCATATACCCGGAATATATTGCTTTGGGTATGGTGTGAATAAAGTTATCATGAAAGGAATTTGTTGTCCTTTTCTCTAGAGAGACTGTGGAATTTTTTAAATAAAGAGAAATATGTTGCTCAAAGGACAATTTACATTCAGATGTGAAGGAAATCTGCTAAGTAGCTTAAGCTGAAGAAATATTTTTTTGTAGAGGATTGTAGTCTTAGAAGTCAGCCTCAGCATACAGTAATTACCCATTGTGCTCAGTTTCACTTTCTGCAGTTTCAGTTACCCAAAGTCAACTGCAGTCTGAAAATATTAAATGGAAAATTCCAGAAATAAATAATTCATAAGTTTCAAATTGTGTGCCATTCTGAGTAGCATGATGAAATCTCATGGCATCCCACTCTGTCCTGCCCAGGATGTGAATTGTCCTTTTCTTCAGCATATCTATGTTGTATATACTACTTGCTCATTAGTCACTTAGTAACCACATCTGTTATAAGACTAGCGCAGTATTACAGTGTTTGTGTTCAAGTTTTTACTTGATAAATGGCCCCAAAGTGCAAGTGTAGTGATGTGGGCCATTTAGGTATCCTTCTACTGTGCATAATTTATAAATTAAACTTTATCATGTATATGTATGTATGTATAGGAAAAAGCATTAGTATATATAGGGTTCAGTACTGTCTACAGTTTCAGGCATCCGCTGGGGTTCTTGGAACATATTCCCCACAGTTAAGGGGGGGAACTACTGTATATGAAAAGGAAAATGTTTATATTCCTGGCACAAGAGAAAAAGAAGTTTTATTATGTTTGTGAAGTTTAGTGAGGATCTAGTACATTTAACCAAAGAAGGAGGGATGCTCTGGATTTAGAAATGAGAGCAATAATTGGAATTTACTAATACGGAGCAAAAAATACATAAAATGAACACTCCCATTTCCCTTCATGACTGTGTAACAGGACTGAAGAAAATATGGGCAGATTTTAAAGTAAGATGAGCAACTTCAGTAGAAGACATTTCAGGCATTAGTTGGTGAGTTTAAAAGTGTTGGAGCAATTTTACATGATACTGGCTTATGCTCTGAGGAAAATGCTACAGAAGTAGTTGGGTTGTGACTAGAGAGACGATAAGGTTTATTAAAGGGTAAATGGGCAATACCATAATTAAGCAACTTCTGATATGGTTGCAGTATGGAGTGGGAATGGCATGAAACATTGTAGGTGTTATTATCCTACTCTGCCACTTGACAGTAGTCAGGCAAATGATCTGTGAGTTCCCTTAGCAAACCAAGCATCCATGTTTCCATATTTCACAATATGAGAAACCCCACAATGTAAAGTGTAGAGGGATGTTAGAATAAGCAACAAGTTAGCTGAAAAAGCAGAGAGGGGTAAGGTTGTTTGCATGCCCAGGTCTTGAACAAGAAGCAACTGGATTTTCCATTTAGTACATCTAGAAATCCCTTCTAGAAGTCATTATTCATAGATTCAAGGATGTTTAGGCAGGAAGTAGAATCATCATCCAATCCTGCATCATTGGCACCCTGATGTAAGCCACACGCCTGGTCAATTGTGAGGTTTATTGTTAAGTGAATCAAATTAACAGAAGAAGGGAAAAGAATTGGGAGAATGTACACAGCTACAGAAAGTAGGCTCTTAAGATTTTAACTCACCCTGACCAAGACCCCTTGGGCTTAGGTTTCAAGATAAGCCATCAAAGAATGGCACATTGTTTTCCCTTGCCATTTCCTTTGCCTCTCTGGGGAATGTTGGAGGAGGAATGGCTGAGTGAGTAATGATATGTAGTAATATCACTAATTTACCATGATCTTTATTTGATAAAAAGCAATCAAGGATATCTTTTTGAACCACTTTTAGACTCTATGTCGTTAAATTTTCTATTCCTCTTCTCTTCCAAAATCAGATTTTAAGCACATTTAACCCACTGAATATACTTACTTTGGCATCAGTGACCGGAATCTTAACAAAGCACATAATATTTTCTTTCCATCCACTCATGTTGACTTTAAAGATATTGTTGCACTAAACCTCTAGGCACTTACAAATGCATAACAGTGTATTTTCTTCCCAGTTAGAGTTATGAGAGATTATAATGCACATAAATCAAATTGTGTTTCACCCTATGTGAGAAATTTCAGGTCTCTTATCGTTCAGGTTAAAAAAAATGACCTCTCAGAAAAAGTATTTGGCATAATTTGTCTCTCTTTTAGGCCCTTAAACTAAAGGAAAAATGGTAATAACTCATCACCAAGTAAAGATCTAAAAATGCACAAGTTTATTGTTTTTCCCTGCTAGAAGGCTGACACCTTGAATTTTTTTATTACAACTTAAAAATGTATTTTATTACATAAGTCAAAACACCCAGTATGGATCAATCCAGTACAATAGATTGTCTAATAATTCTATGCTATGTTTCAGGTAAAAAATTAAAGTTTGAATCTAGAAACCAAGGGGACAGTATAAAACAAATAGGTGTATATCCCTCAGAAAAAATTACCTATACATGGTAAAACCTAACGTAAGATTTATAAATAAAACTATTTATCACAAAATAGAATAATAATATAGTAACTACAGTATAATTTTTAAGAACCCTAAAGAGTAGGTTCTAAGATCAGGCATAGTCCTAAACACAAGAGATACGAGAAATAGACATGTAAATAAATACACAGTTGAGGTTAAGTGCTATAACAGAAATAAAGCACTTTTATTCCCATTTATAAAAGACACAAAAGTTGTAGTAGAAACCCAGAAAACATTATAATACATAAAAATCTCTTGATTTTGTAGGATATAAGACTTCATAAATTAGTTTACTGATTTTTGTTTCCTACAAAATAATATCTAATCATGGGAAACAGGTATTTTCATACTTCTAAGAAATGGTGAAGAAAAATTCAGACCAAAAAGCAATATTCAAAGCTTCATGGAAGTGTCAGTAAAGAAATGAAATAACATCTGTGGTGTTGTTCTTTTAAAAGCTATTTCTGTTTTATGAAAGTCAGGTGAATAGTCTAAATGTTAATGTGTATAGACATCTAAAAGAATGAAACATCAAAATGAATATGTAAACACAGAAATGTGGAAAATAATTGAAAATGGTCCGGTAGGGGAGTAGGATTGTCTGTGCAACAGTAATTTTTAGGCATGAACAGACAAAAATTTCCACAATCAATGGCTTGATGCCATAATGATATTATGGGTTAATATGCTTAATGTTTCTGTAATACTGAAATCTTGAAAATTTTTTGAATTGTTGTATATGAGGCAAGCAATTATATCCTCCACACTGCTATGTTGTCTTTATATTAAGAACTAAAATATACAAAATACCATCCTATTCTAAGGACAAAAAGAAATTCAGGGGAAAATGACAAGATCTGAGTATATTAACTTATCAGATTTAGCCAACCATTTTCTATGCATCATAGCAAGGACTCTGTCTGGAGTATTATAAATGAGTGCTTCTGAATAATGACAACACTAATGAAACATCTACAGGTTGTAACTCCATCTGCTCTTTTGTTCAATTTACCATGTGAGTTAAATGGCGGAACAAGAGTCAGGGAGTGATGAGGCAAAACTGCTGCTTCAAACTAGCCTAGACAGCTCTATCAAATTCTTAAGAGTCTCAATTCGGACAATTTTGTGTAATGAGATAAAGACATTTTTAAACAGGAAAGGAAATTGATAATGCACCTTCATAAGGTTTCCAAAAGAAATCAGTAGCAGGAATTATGTTTCTAGTTAATAAAGCATCAATGGCATACAAATCCTAGACTCACCCAACAGCAAATATAAAAGAAAAGAAGCAAAACATGACTTGGCAATCTCCCATTTTCAGTAAATTCCATTGGACCCTTTTCTAAGACTTTCACAGCAATCATGATGGTGGTAACAGAAAAATATTGCTCAAGATTGAATTAATTCATTGACTTCATCAAGAAATATTTATTTGTCAACACATATACGTCAGGAGCAATTAAGGTATAGGGTTACAGCAATGAACAAAACAAATCCATGAGAAGCTTGCAGTACAGACATGTAGACAGTAAAAGTATATAAATAAAATATATAATGTGTTATATAGTAAGTGCTACAGTGAAAAAGAAAACAGGACAATCTTTCATACTAATTCTGTTGGACATGTATATAAGTTTTGTTTGGTATTACGAACCCTGTATTTGTCTTAAATGAATGTCTATTTATCTTCATGGTTCCAACTCTATTTCTAAATGTTCTGAAATTTGGTGGTTAATGTCAATTTTGTTATTGTAACCATGACTCTAATGATTTGCTAATTCAAACCCTTCTCAGACTTCAGCTTTCTAGAATTGTTTTTTTTGCCTTTTCTCTTTAGGAAAACCCCTCCATTCCATTTTTAATGTTAGTTGCCCTTTCTGAAAAATGCAAAACTCTGTCTTGGCTTACAAGGCTACTACATATAATGCAAGTTGGGTCCTATGAAAATCCAGATATTATTCACATGGGCTCAAGTGTATGGCAACACATAGAATTGTGCAACACACAAGTTAACTCAACCATAATGGCTGCCCTCAAGAATTTTCAACTATTTTAAGCTGCTAAATTTTGGGAGTTTGTTGTGCAGCAGAGATTACTAATTTACCTATGAACTAGGTTCACCTAGCATTACACTATTATTTGTCATGATATACACATAGTCTGTTTTCTTCTTTTTTGTTGTTCTCTGTTTTTATTATAGGGGAGTTTCCTTACCCTCTTCACTGCTTCTAATATGCTCATATCTTTTGTACCAGGTGTTATGGTAAAATATGTTACGTTTTTAAATTAGAACACAATATTTTTTGCATCATTTTCTGAATACCTGATATATGTAAGAAACAAAAATGAATTTTAAAAGGGAAGAAAAAACAATTTACTGTCTTCCAAATAAACACGTCAATTTGTTTAAATATCTCTATAGATCAACTGTTAAGCATAGGAATCAAGGCCTACAGATTATTTATTATGTGATAATTCAGAGCATGTATTTGGAAAACAACATAAATTGGTTAATTAGCATAATCCCAGCACTCAGACATAAAGCTGCAACAGGACTGAGGGTAAATATTTTCTCATATTTACAAGTTTAAATTTCTAAAAGTTGTTTGTTCTTGATTTTATGCCTTGAAGATAATTTGATGAAACATTTAATAAGCAATTATTCTTACCATTCTATAATGAAATACTGCCACATTCTAGGCGTCTGCTTTCTTTGAAGAAGAGCCACATCTATTATTACCTTTGGCCTGATTTTCAGTGAGAAACAATTGGCCAAAATTACATTGTTATATAATTCAGTGATCTGAAAAAGCCAATATACTTGTTATAGGAATTCAAATAAAATAAAATGTAATATTCAAATATAATGTGGATAGAAGTATCATGAATTACAAGACACTTAGGTGAATTTAGAAAATTAAGTATTGAATTATCTTTCTAGGTTTTTCCTTCTCATCTATAAAATGAGAGGCTAGAGTTTGATGACCATTTAGTTCCCTTCAAACCCCAAAATTCAATGATTCTAGAAAAAACTTAATAAAAATAAAGGAAAATATCCAAATTAATAAGAAAATGTAACTATTTTACATATGGTGCTTTGAACCTAATAATGTGATCAAATACAAATTTATAGCTTTATTATAAATTATTTAAAATAGTTTTGGCTTTCTTAATGATTAATATTTATAAAGCAGTCATAGTGCCCCCAATCCACTACTGAAGAATAAAGCATGCTATCCCCTTACTCTACACTAATTAAATAGAACTTATTTTCTTAGTCTCTCACAATTTTGTCATTCCACTTCTTGCCCTGACTCTATAAATAAGATTAAAAAATCTTTACACTTTTCCTGAGGATATTACCTAATGAACTTGTTCCACCTTACATTTTTGTAGAGCTAAAAAGAAAACAGTTTCTTCTCCACATTTGCATTCATTGTGCTTCCTTTTACATATTTTTAGTGGCATGTCAAATGAATTCACTCATTCATCCATTCATTCATTCGTTTTGCCAAATCAAACAATCCAAGAAACAAAAGTATTGAATGCCTACCAGATATCATGGGTCTTAGTTCATATTCCTCAGAAACAGACTGTGGCAGGGCTTCAGGTACATGTGTTTTTACTGAGGATGTGCTCTTGAGGAAAAACTCGTAACAGGAGTTACAGAGGCAGGATAATGAAAAGGAAACAGCTCATTGAGGATGCAGTCTCACCTAAAATCTAGGATTCACCAGTATGGAGGTTTCTCAAAAAACTAAAAATAGAAATACCATATGACCCAGCAATTCCACACCTGGGTGCATATCTGAAAAAAATGAAAACACTTATTTGAAAAGATACACATACCTCAATGTTCATAGCAGCCTTACTTACAATTGCCAAGGTATGGAAGCAACGTAAGTGTCCATCAACAGATGAATGAATAAGAAAGTGTGGTGTGTATATATATATATATATATATATATATATACGTACACAATGGAATACTACTCAGGCATAAAGAAGAATGAAATTTTGCCATTTGCAGCAACGTAGATGGACTTTGAAGGCATCGTGTTATGTGAAATAAGTCAGACAGAGAAAGACAAGTACTGTATGATATCACTTATATGTGGAATCTGAAAAAATACAACAAATTAGTGAATGAAACAAAAGGGAAGCAGACTCACAGATACAGAGAACAAATTAGTGGTTACCATTGGGGAGGGGGGAAGGAGGAAGGGCAATATAGGAGTGGGGGGGAAAAAGGGTTATCATGGAATTATATGAAATCATGTGTGTGAAATTTTTGAAAATTGTAAAGCACTATACAAGACAAAAAGACAACCCTCAGAATGGGAGAAAATATTTGCAAACAAATCAATGGACAAAGGATTAATCTCCAAAATATATAAACAGCTCATGCATCTCAATATTAAAAAAAACAAACAACCCAATCCAAAAATGGGCAGAAGACCTAAATAGACATTTCTCCAAAGAAGACATACATATGGTCAAGAAGCACATGAAGAGCTGCTCAACATCACTAATTATTAGAGAAATGCAAATCAAAACTACAGTGAGGCATCACCTCACACCACTCAGAATGGGCATCATCAGAAAATCTACAAACAACAAATGCAGGAGAGGGTGTGGAGAAAAGGGAACCCTCTTGCACTGTTGGTGGGAATGTAAATTGATACAGCCACTATGGGGAATAGTATGGCGGGTCCTTAAAAGAGTACAAATAGAATTACCATATGACCCAGCAATCCCACTACTGGGCACATACCCAGAGAAAACCATAATTCAAAAAGACACATGCACCCCAACATTCATTGCAGCACTATTTACAATAGCCAGGTCATGGAACCAACCTAAATGCCCATCGACAGGCGAATGGATAAAGAAGATGTGGTATATATATACAATGGAATATTACTCAGCCATAAAAACGAACAAAATTGGGTCATTTGTAGAGACATGGATGGATCTAGAGACTATCATACAGAGTGAAGTAAGTCAGAAAGAGAAAAACAAATATCATATATTAACGCATATATGAGGAACTTAGAAAAATGGTACAGATGAACCGGTTTGTAGGGCAGAAATAGAGACACAGATGTAGAGAACAAACGTATTGACACCAAGGGGGGAAAGTGGCAGGGGTGGTGGTGGCGGTGGGATGAATTGGGAGATTGGGATTGACATATATACACTAATATGTATAAAATGGATAACTAATAAGAACCTGCTGTATAAAAAAATTAAATTTAATTTAAAAAAAGAAAATTGTAAAGCACTATAGAAGTTAAAGAATCTTTCAATCAGTAAAAAAATTAAAATTGAAAAAAGAATAGCCATTTACCCAAGGAAAAAAAAAAAAAAAGAACTGGATCCTCCAGTCTAGTTATGATTGCATCGCCAACTACGTTCTTCACTGAAACTTCATGGGAAACGTTGAGCCAAATGATTTACCTAAGCTGCATGCAAATTCATAATCCAGAGAAAGCTTGAGACAGTAAATGATTATTGTTGTTTAGTCCATTGAGTTTTGGGGTGACTCCATAGGCAGCAATAGATAACTAATACAGAGTTGTCCAGTGGTAAAACTTTGGGTCCCTGGGTATCCAGCCACCCTTGAAGATCTTGGTATCTTCCTTTCCCTAATGCACAATTACCTTACTACATGGTCATAGGTAACATTAAGGAAAGACGGCGGAAATTGCAAATGAATACACGTATTAGGATAGTGTATCAGGACACAGTCTTTCCCTGAGCAGTGCGTACCAAATCTGAGAATTAGTTCAGTTCCAGAAACTGAAGGACTATGACTCTTTGGAAGGACAGCTACCCTCAGCCTCCTGGTAATCCATCTTGGATTTCATTTGATTGTGTATCTGTATATCTTCACCCTAGGAATGTCATATTCTATTAAACATTTTCGTAGCTCTCTTGGCAGCCACTTTAACATTGCTATTCATTGTGATAACTGTGCCCACTTGTGATAGCTAAGGACCTCAACCTGGCGTCTGATAGCTTGGATTCCTGTCTTCCTCGTTGCTATAAGGTAGCCCAGTTCTATAACAAAAGTTTCTACCATCTTCCCTGCCCTACAAAGGACAGCCAATACTGGACTTCTCAGTGGTGATCTTGCCTCTCCTATAGGTTTCTTATTTATCACTTTGGTAAATGGAGGCTTTCCCTTGGAACTTAATCATCTGGTGAGTTTCCCAGCATTAGGATATTCGTCTAGCATGCCTATTTCTCTGAGCCTTTTGATCCCTTGCCCCACTATCTGTCACAGCACTTCAGGCATTTTTACTTTGAGTAGTGTGGCCCTTCACTTTTTCCAAGATTCCAAGAGTCATCTTTGCAGCATGTTAATGCCTTCAGTGGAGTCCTTGCTAGGGTGTTAAATTCCTATATCATGAGAGTGTACAACTTGTACACTAACTGACCTTATGTTCTGTTCCTTTGATCTCTAACCCTCAGCATCTAGTCCTTACCCATTCTCTTGCTCCTTCCAGCATATGTTAGCCAGCTCCTTCAACATATAGTTCTTCTTTTCTCTTTACAAGCCCAGCACAGTTCTGGACAAGTTATGTTGGCATTTGACTCTTGTTATATTGTGGTTTCCAGGAAAGGAGATGGCAAGGGAAGTGCCTTAGGGAGGCAAATATTTAAGGTCTTTGCATTGTCTTAATAGACGGGGGTGCACTCATTTCTAACAAGGAGAAGTGGAACCTATTAGGGCCCTGATGTTGGCATAGGAAATCTTCTGAGGCTGAGAAGTCAACCTCTGAAGCTCCACCACTCATAGAATTAAGTCCAGAGCCTGGTCATCTGCTCTATGTGTTCTTTGGCTATAATAAATTAAGATCGTCTTAAATTCTGTGAAAGATATCCTCTGGTTTTCACAGTTTTCCTTAAATTGGTGATTAGTCTCTCTAAGCCTGTTATTACCTCTCTTCTAGGAACCACTAGTGCACAGCAGCACCCACTCAATTCTGTAATATTTATGGATTTTTTTCCTCATACCTCTTAAGCAGCAGAGATAATACACTTGCCAGGGTGCTCTTTCCTACCAGTACCACATTTACATCCACCATCGGTGAAATTTTTTAACAATTGTACCTCTAAAACATGTCAAGAGTTAACCATAATAAGTATATTTGACCTACTAGTAATGTTTGGATCTGCTTGCCTGCTGGCCAGCGAGTAACATACCCCTACAATCCCTGTTTAGAGTTTGCTTCCTCGGACCATACTTGGTACTAATTGTTTTAGAGATAGTTCCCAGGAAACAGACTATGGTAATGATAATTATGGGCAGAAGATTTGTTAGGGCATGCTTTAGGGAGATACTCCTTTTAGGAAGATGCTCCCATAAGGAAGGAAGGAAGGAAGGACTGGAGAGAGGGACAAAGTGACCCACAATGCCATTGCAGCCGAAGATGCAGTTGATATTATAAAGAGCTCTGGAGCTGGATGGGCCTTCAGAGTTGTCATAAGTTGGGGGAGGGAGGTCATGCCATGTATTTATTTATTTATTTATTTATTTATTTTATTTTATTTTTGGCCACGCCGGGTCTTAGTTGCAGGATCTTCGATGTGGCACGTGGACTTCTCTCTAGCTGTGCATGGGCTTAGTTGCCCCATGGCATGTGGGATCTTAATTCCCCGACCAGGGATCGAACCTGAGTCCCCTGGATTAGACGGTGGCTTCTTAACCACTGGGCCACCAGAGAAGTCTCGGCCATGCCATTTTTATCACCACATTAACCAGTCATTGGCCAAGGGATGCTTCCTGAGAGGGGGGTCTAATCTTGGACAAAGCATTTCCCTGTTGCCAAGTACAGTTCCCAGTGAGTTACACAGCTGTGGAGTTGGCAGCTCATATCCCTGGCAGCTGGGAGGAGGATGCCATGACTCTGAAGACAGGGCCTGGGTGAAGTACCACACTATTCACTATGTATATTGCTAATATTACTGTTGTACATAATAACAACAACAATAATAGTAATAAGATTATTATTATTTCTAACTGTTTGTGATGGTTAACTTTATGTGTCAATCTGACTAGGCCAAGGAGTGCCCAGATTAAACATTATTTCTGAGTATGTCTGTGAAGGTGTTTCCAGATGAATTTGCATTTGAATTGGTGGACTCAGCAGAATATATTGTTCTCTCCCATGTGAGTGGACATCATCCAATCCACTGAGGGTTTGAATAGAACAAAAAGGAGGAGAAAAGAGAAATTCACCCCTTTTTGCTTCCTGTCTGCCTATTTGAGCTGGGATGTCAGTTTTCTCCTGCCCTTGGATTGGGAGTTACATCACCAGCTTCTTTGGTTGATGGGCCTTCAGACGCAGGCTGTAATTAGACTACCAGCTTTCCTGGGTCTCCAGCTTGCAGATGGCAGATCGTGGGACTTCTCAGCCTCCATAATGGTATGATGGTGTGAGCCAATTCTTAAATCTCTTCCTATATATAGAGAGAGAGTTCTCTGGAGAACTCTGACTAATATATCACTTGAGAGTATATTGCAAATAGCATGATCCTTTATACCTAAATATTTCAGTGTGTGTCTCCTAAATTCTAGGAGGTTCTATTATATAACCATACCACAATGAACAGTGTCAGGAAATCTCAAGTTGATACAATATTATTATCAAATCTATAGCAGATTGTCCCAATAACATAATTTATAGTGATTGCTTTGCAATCCAGGATTGAATCCGGGATCAGCCATTGCATTCAATTTTCATGTCTCTATCCATTTTAGGTTGCTAATTATGTCCTTCTCAGCTTTCCTGAAATTAAATTCCAGAATTTCCTGGATTGAGGTATCATGATTTTTCTTACAACTTTGATATGAGATCTAGAAGTGGAGACCTATCACATGACCTGGCACAAAAGCTCTGATTTTGAAGCCGAAGAAATTATTTAAGATTCTTATATATCCCCTGTGGTACGTTAAAACTGATATAAGAACAGGGATGTTTCACAATGATCAGTGAACAATTTAGAACATGATATGTGTGTGTGTGTGTGTGTGTGTGTGTGTGTGTGTGTGTGCTAAGAGAAGTTTTACTATTTGAACTACATTACTTGTCTCTTGGTATTGAAAAACACAGGACTTATGGTCCAGTAGCTGTCACTGTATGCTATTACAGCCATATGAAATTATTGAAGATTCAAAATAAATTTAGTGTGCAACTCTGGAATTGACTATTACAATATGTGCATTTGCAATTCTCAGAGAATGCTTATATGTCTGAGTAAGCTAAATAGAAAGTAGTGCCAGGAAGCTAATTTTCTTCACATAAGAATGTCTAAGCAATTTCCCAATTTATAGTTTTCTGTTCTCTTATTTATTTTTAAACTTGACCAGCTTTATTTTTACAGCTGAACAGCATATGAACATTTTCATAACCCCAGAAAAAGGCTGCTATATTTTTCTCTCTTTACATCTCTACTCTGGGAAGCTTGTGTGATACTGGCCTCCTCACTAAAAAACAACCTGTAGAGAGAAATTCGGTCCTGCCTGACACCAATGAGACAACTTTAGCCTGGATATTTAAATTGAGGGTAAATTCTTTGTTTTATGTATTATTTTGGATAGTTAATCATCATTTAAATCTGTTCAAAAGAGGATAACCTTGTAGCATTGTTATCACCAATATAAAACTAGGGATTTGGGCATTATTTTCAAATTTTCTCATAGGTAGTTGGTTAAGAAATTTAATCAATATCCCTTCTTAAATACCTTATATATCTTTATCTCTTTATTTCCATCACTTCCCAATCCTTATTTTTTCCTCACCTGACTTATTTTTTTTTTTTTACTAACTCCCTTATAGCCTTAGAACTACTTATAGTTGTTTTGTAATGCTTCCTTATCTCTCCCTAAACATGAAAAAAAAATACCACAGGAATAACTAGAAGCTATACAACTCTACAGCATCTTTTATCTTTTTTTTAAATTTAGCCTTCTCAGGGCTACTTTAAATAGTAGAGAAAAAAAACTTTTCAAATAAATTATGAATAAGCTCCTGTCAAATTTAGTTCAAGCCTGCATTAAAGGAAGAGGCCTCAGAGTGGACCATTTCAGAAATTCTCCTTTTGGGTGAACATAATATGGAAAAAAGAATGGTTAGAGCAGGAATTTTCAATCTCTGCACTATTGACATTTTGGGCCGGACAATTCTTTGTTGTGGCCGGGACATCTTGTGCATTGTAGAATGTTAGCAGCACCCTGGCCTCCACCCACAAAATGCCAGTAGCACCTCCTTGTGACAACCAAACATTTTTCCAGATATTGTCAATTTTCTCTTGAGGGGAAAATCGCCCCTGATTGACAACCACTGGGTTAGATACAAGAAAAACAAATAATAAGGCTAGTCTGACAGTTAGATGGGTAACTTAGGCTCCAGAAGTTCTTAATCTCTTTTAGTGACAGAAGAAAGTTGTTCAAGCATTTTATCAGAAATTAAAACTCCTCCTTAGAAGGATGCTGTGAAATTCATCTTGCAAAATAATTCTGACCTGTTTGGGACAATCCTTCTTTCTCAATGTTCCTCAGCTTCATCAAATCAGTATAACCTTTTCTGGGAAAACATAATGTTCTCTTTACTATCTTAAATTAAAATTTATAATTGAAAAAGTTTTAACTATAATACTAATGATAAATAAGAGGAAAGTAACTTAAATGCAAATGACATGCGTTTTAGTATGTTGATGCTCAGACCCGATTACACCAGAAGAGATAAGGGAGCAGTTACATGCTTTCACCTGTAAAGGGAATCACCATAAAAGCAACAGCTACGAATGCAAACTGAGAGGTGTGCTGTACTGGCAACTCAAATACGTGAGCAGCATCACTATGAGGGGTGCAATTTTTTGAAATAGCAAAACCGATACAATTCCAAACAATAGAAGAAGGTCGTACAGCCTTCTTTCAACTTAAACAGTAGTGATTCTGGAGAAGTTCAGTGTATTAAATCCATGTAAAATTTTTGTTTATATGAAAAACAGGATTAGATTCTATGATCAGATGTCTATTAACATATTTTTCACTTTCATAACTGCCAGGTACAATACTCCAAATCTGGGCAGGATGCAGGTCAGCTATGCATAGTGAAGGACAGTCCTGCATATTGCAGGGCATCTAGCATCTCTGGATCTAGCTGCTCAATGCCAGTAGTGCACCCCAATCATTATGCCAACCAAAACTTGACTGAAATTTTTCAAAACTCTCTCTAGAAGGTAGAACCCTGCTCTCAATAAGTCTCCTCATGGTTCTAATTCTGTCCTTGGGTAAAATCCACACTTCTTAGAATTCTGTGAATAAATTTAACCCCAGAAGAGTATAATAATTGGAGATTCCCTGCACTAACCTTCACAAAAATCTGATACAGTAGGATGGAAGTGGGGTTTAACAAGTGTTGCAGATGAATCTGGCGTAGATGGTTTGTTGCCAGTACTTTGGGAAACTGTTGAAAACGTGTAAACTTCCTTTGTGCAAAGTTGAAACTGTTATGGGAAAATTAGTTGAGTATGTTATGCATCTGGCAAACAGTAGTGGTCTGTATTTCCTCCCTCTTTACCTTATAATCTTAAAATGTTGTCTTTGAGTTGTCCATCAAATTCCTTGAAAGTGTCTCCTAATGAGAATCTTTTTCTTATTGTTTAATTTGAAACATGGAATAAGGTGATGCAATTTTTAAACTACAGAAATAAGCAGAACCTATTGTGAGAATTCTTTTCAATGAATTTTGTCATTACATTGAAAACTCAAAAATCTTCATCTGAAAGTTTTTACACTGGTATAGGATATATTGATAGTAAAATGGATGGTAAATTTATGATTTACAGATGTATTTCATATTATCTCCTTCCTTTTTCCTATCATACATAGAAAATAGACGAACTTCAAAGGGAACTTCCTGAAAAGAGATAGTATGAAATACATCAAGTATAAAGCCTTGAGGAAAGCTGATAAGAACCCATGATTATATGCCTAAAGGTTTGCATGCAAAAAAATTTAAATGATCAGTCACTTAAAATAAAATCTACTATATATATAATCTTATTGTGTTAATGGTTGTGATTATGAAATTATAATTTTAAACAGTATCATTATAACCTATTTGGGGGACATAAAATATTTTTAATGTCTCCATATTTTTCTCACCCTAAAGAAATTGGTACATTCCTACTTTAAAGTTATTTATCTAAATGTAAAATGCATCATTAAATTTTAACTTCTGAGTCCACTTGCAATTTCTTGTTACTGTAAATCAGTATAAGAATGAAAAGGATTTGTCTCACTTTTGACACACACTCAATATGAGTGAGATAAATACAGGCTATTTAAATACAACTAAAATACAATTACTTGTCAAAATAATTTGGATGCAGGATTAATAATCATCATTTTCAAACATACTACATTAATTCTATGAGACTCAAAATGAAAATGTAGTTAATATGTGGAGATTCACTACCCATTATGAAACTTCATTGGTATTTTGAAAGGTCAAATATAATTTTAAAAAATCAGTGAATGCTATGAACTGTGATCTAGACTAATTTAGATGCAAGATATAATGAAAATTATAGATGTGTACAAAATTTCCCAACTAATTGAAATGCTACTGTCAGTAAGTATAGTCTGCTCAAAAAAACTAAAGATTAAACTGTTAAACATATGTGGAAAATTTTTTGTTTTAAATTAAGATATATAAATATCAATATCACTCTTAGGGTCAAATCATGTTGTTCAGTTTCTACTAGGACTTGACTTTGTACAAATTTTTTGTCTAGATAATAACATCTTACATTTTTATAGTGTCTTACACTTTTCATATCATTTACCTTTAACATTAGTTTTATAAATTAGGTTCTCTACTTAGGAAAGCAACCTGGTTTCCAATTTTGGTCCCATCAAATTTTAATTTTATCCCTGGCTAGTTATATAACTCAGGTGTAAAATAGGTATAACTTCTATTCTTGAGAGGATTAAATAAGTTACTCTATAGAAAGAGTTTAACACAGTAGGTGTATGCATATTATTTGCTGTTATTTTTATTTACACCTTATAGATGAGAAATCCGAAGCTCTGAGAGAGAAAATAAATGGTTCAAATCAGTGTTTTTCACACTTTTTAAACTTCTGGTTGTGATGCTGAGTGTAAAATATATTTTATTTTACAAACCAAAATGCATATGCATTCATATACATACATACACACACACACACATATATTTGAAACAAAAGTTTCACAAAGAAAATTGACTTTTGCTATATGCAGTGCACTCAGACTTTTTCGTATTTTATATTACTCTGTTTCTGCCTGTTTACCTTTTTTTTTTTTAAAACATCTTTTTTGGAGTATAAATGCTTTACAATGGTGTGTTAGTTTCTGCTTTATAACAAAGTGAATCAGCTATACATATACATATATCCCCATATCTCTTCCCTCTTGCGGCTCCCTACCACCCTCCCTATCCCACCCCTAGAGTTGGTCACAGAGCACCAAGCTGATCTCCCTGTGCTATGTGGCTGCTTCCCACTAGCTATCTATTTTATATTTGGTAGTGTATATATGTCCATGCCACTCTCTCACTTTGTCCCAGCTACCCTTCCCCCTCCCCGTGTCCTCAAGTCCATTCTCATGTAGGTCTGTGTCTTTATTCTCATCTTGCCCCTAGGTTCTTCATGACCTTTTTTTTTTTTTACATTCCATATATATGTGTTAGCATACGGTATTTCTTCTTCTCTTTCTGACTTGCTTCACTCTGTATGACAGACTCTAGGATCATCCACCTCACTACAAATAACTCAATTTTGTTTCTTTTTATGGCTGAGTAATATTCCATTGTATATAAGTGCCACATCTTCTTTATCCATTCATCTGTTGATGGACAAATAGGTTGCTTCCATATCCTGGTTGTTGTAAATAGAGCTGCAATAAACATTGTGGTACATGACTCTTTTTGAATTACGATTTTCGCAGGGTATATGCCCAGTACTGGGATTGCTGGGTCATATGGTCATTCTATTTTTACTTTTTTAAAGAACCTCCATACTGTTCTCCATAGTGGCTGTATCAATTTATATTCCCACCAGCACTGCAAGAGGGTTCCCTTTTCTCCACACCTTTTCCAGCATTTATTTTTTGTAGATGTTTTGATGATGGCCATTCTGACCAGTCTGAGATGATATCTCATTGTAGTTTTGATTTGCATTTCTCTAATGATTAAAGATGTTGAGCATTTTTTCATGTGTTGGTTGGCAATCTGTATATCTTCTTTGGAGAAATGTCTATTTAGGTCTTCAGCCCATTTTTGGATTGGGTTGTGGGTTTTTTTGATATTGAGCTGCATGAGCTGCTTGCAGATTTTGGAGATTAATACTTTGTCAGTTGCTTCATTTGCAAATATTTTCTCCCATTCTGAGGGTTGTCTTTTGGCCTTGTTTATGGTTTCCTTTGCTGTGCAAAAGCTTTAAAGTTTCATTAGGTCCCATTTGTTTATTTTTGTTTTTATTTCCATTTCTCTAAGAGGTGGGTCGAAAAGGATCTTGCTGTAATTTATGTCATAGAGTGTTCTGCCTATGATTTCCTCTAAGAGTTTGATAGTGTCTGGCCTTAAATTCAGATCTTTACTCCATCTTGAGTTTATTTTTGTGTATGGAGTTAGGGAGTGTTCTAATTTCATTCTTTTACATGTAGCTGTCCAGTTTTCCCAGCACCACTTATTGAAGAGGCTGTCTTTTCTCCATTGTATATTCTTACCTCCTTTATCAAAGATAAGGTGACCATATATGCGTGGGTTTTTCTCTGGGCTTTCTATTCTGTTCCATTGATCTATATTTCTGTTTTTGTGCCAGTACCAGATGGTCTTGATTACGATAGCTTTGTAGTATAGTCTGAAGTCGGGGACCCTGATTCCTCCAGCTCCGTTTTTCTTTCTCAAGATTGCTTTTGCTATTCGGGGTCTTCTGTATTTCCATACATATTTTTAAATGTTTTGTTCTAGTTCTGTGAAAAATGCCAGTGGTAGTTTGATAGGGATTGCATTGAATCTGTAGATTGCTTTGGGTAGTAGAGTCATATGCACAATGTTGATTCTTCCAGTCCAAGAACATGGTATATCTCTCCATCTGTTTGTATCATCTTTAACTTCTTTCATCATTGTCTTATAGTTTTCTGCATACAGGTCTTTTGTCTCCTTAGGTAGGTTTATTCCTAGGTATTTTATTCTTTTTGTTGCAATGCTAAATGGGGTGTTTCCTTAATTTTAATTTCAGATTTTTCATCATTAGTGTATAGGAATGCAACAGATTTCTGTGCGTGAACTTCGTATCCTGCTACTTTACCAAATTCATTGATTAGCTCTAGTAGTTTTCTGGTAACATCCTTAGGATTCTCTATGTATAGTATCATGTCATCTGCAAACAGTGACAGCTTTACTTCTCCTTTTCTGGTTTGGATTCCTTTTCTTTCTTTTTCTTCTCTGATTGCTGTGGCTAAAACTTCCAAAACAATGTTGAATACTAGTGGTGAGAGTGGGCAACCTTGTCTTGTTCCTGATCTTAGTGGAAATGGTTTTGGTTTTTCACCATTGAGGATGATGTTGTCCATGGGTTTTTCATATATGGCCTTTATTATGTTGAGATAAGTTCCCTCTTTGCCTAATTTCTGGAGGGTTTTTATCATAAATGGCTGTTGAATTTTGTCACCAGCTTTTTCTTCATCTATTGAGATGATGATATAGTTTTTATTCTTCAGTTTGTTAATATGGTGTATCACATTGATTGATTTGCATATATTGAAGAATCCTTGCATTCATGGGATAAACCCCACTTGATCATGGTGTATGATCCTTGTAATGTGCTGTTGGATTCTGTTTGCTAGTATTTTGTTGAGGATTTTTGCATCTATGTTCATCAGTGATATTGGCCTGTAGTTTTCTTTCTTTGTGACATCTTTGTCTGGTTTTGGTATCAGGGTGATGGTGGCCTCATAGAATGAGTTTGGGAATGTTCCTTCCTCTGCTGTATTTTGGAAGAGTTTGAGAAGGATAGGCGTTAGTTCTTCTCTAAATGTTTGATAGAATTCGCCTGTGAAGCCATCTGGTCCTGGGCTTTTGTTTGTTGGAAGATTTTTAATCACAGTTTCAATTTCAGTGTTTGTGATTGGTCTGTTCATATTTTCTATTTCTTCCTGATTCAGTCTTGGCAGTTTGTGCATTTCTAAGAATTTGTCCATTTCTTCCAGATTGTCCATTTTATTGGCATAGAGTTGCTTGTAGTAATCCCTCATGATTTTTTGTATTTCTGCAGTGTCAGTTGTTACTTCTCCTTTTTCATTTCTGATTCTATTGATTTGAGTCTTCTCCCTTATTTTCTTGATGAGTCTGGCTAATGGTTTATCAATTTTGTTAATCTTCTCAAAGAACCAGCTTTTAGTTTTATTGATCTTTGCTATTGTTTCCTTCATTTCTTTTTCATTTATTTCTGATCTGATTTTTATGATTTCTTTCCTTCTGCTAACTCTGGGGTTTTTTTGTTCTTCTTTCTCTAATTGCTTGAGGTGCAAGGTTAGGTTGTTTATTCGAGATGTTTCCTGCTTCTTAAGGTGGGCTTGTATTGCTATAAACTTCCCTCTTAGAACTGCTTTTGCTGCATCCCATAGGTTTTGGGTCGTTGTATCTCCATTGTCATTTGTTTCTAGGTATTTTTTAATTTCCTCTTTGATTTCTTCAGTGATCACTTCGTTACTAAGTAGTGTATTGTTTAGCCTCCATGTGTTTGTATTTTTTACTGCTCTTTTCCTATAATTGATATCTAATCTCATGGCGTTGTGGTCGGAAAAGATACTTGATATAATTTCAATTTTCTTAAATTTACCAAGGCTTGATTTGTGACCCAAGATATGATCTATCCTGGAGAATGTTCCATGAGCACTTGAGAAAAATGTGTATTCTGTTGTTTTTGGATGGAGTGTCCTATAAATATCAATTAAGTCCATCCTGTTTAATGTATCATTTAAAGCTTGTGTTTCCTTATTTATTTTCATTTTGGATGATCTGTCCATTGGTGAAAGTGGGGTGTTGAAGTCCCCTACTATGAATGTGTTACTGTCGATTTCCCCTTTTATGGCTGCTAGTTTTTGCCTTATGTATTGAGGTGCTCCTATGTTGGGTGCATAAATATTTACAATTGTTATATCTTCTTCTTGGATCGATCCCTTAATCATTATGTAGTGTCCTTCTTTGTCTCTTCTGATAGTCCTTATTTTAAAGTCTATTTTGTCTGATATGAGAATTGCTACTCCAGCTTTCTTTTGGTTTCCATTTGCATGGAATATCTTTTTCCATCCCCTTACTTTCAGTCTGTATGTGTCTCTAGGTCTGAAGTGGGTCTCTTGTAGACAGCATATATATGGGTCTTGTTTTTGTATCCATTCAGCCAATCTGTGTCTTTTGGTGGGAGCATTTAGTCCATTTACATTTAAGGTAATTATCGATATGTATGTTCCTATTCCCATTTTCTAAATTGTTTTGGGTTCGTTATTATAGGACTTTTCCTTCTCTTGTGTTTTTGTCTAGAGAAGTTCCTTTAGCATTTGTTGTAAAGCTGGTTTGGTGGTGCTGAACTCTCTCAGCTTTTGCTTGTCTGTAAAGGTTTTAATTTCTCCATCAAATCTGAATGAGATCCTTGCTGGGTAGAGTAATCTTGGTTGCAGGTTTTTCTCCTTCATCACTTTCAGTATGTCCTGCCACTCCCTTCTGGCTTGTAGAGTTTCTGCTGAGAGATCA
The DNA here is from genome assembly GCF_000442215.2 of Lipotes vexillifer. Taxonomy (NCBI): domain Eukaryota; kingdom Metazoa; phylum Chordata; class Mammalia; order Artiodactyla; family Lipotidae; genus Lipotes; species Lipotes vexillifer. The sequence goes on along the minus strand of NW_006774194.1, from coordinate 32,385 downwards.
GCTGTTAACCTTATGGGGATTCCCTTGTGTGTTATTTGTTGTTTTTCCCTTGCTGCTTTTAATATGCTTTCTTTGTATTTAGTTTTTGACAGTTTGATTAATATGTGTCTTGGCGTATTTCTCCTTGAATTTATCCTGTATGGGACTCTCTGTGCTTCCTGGACTTGATTAACGATTTCCTTTCCCATATTAGGGAAGTTTTCAACTATAATCTCTTCAAATATTTTCTCAGTCCCTTTCTTTTTCTCTTCTTCTTCTGGAACCCCTATAATTCGAATGTTGGTGCGTTTAATGTTGTCCCAGAGGTCTCTGAGACTGTCCTCAGTTCTTTTCATTCTTTTTTCTTTATTCTGCTCTGCAGTAGTTATTTCCACTATTTTATCTTCCAGGTCACTTATCCGTTCTTCTGCCTCATTTATTCTGCTATTGATCCCATCTAGAGTATTTTTCATTTCATTTATTGTGTTGTTCATCATTGTCTGTTTCATCTTTATTTCTTCTAGGTCCTTGTTAACTGCTTCTTGCATTTTGTCCATTCTATTTCCAAGATTTTGGATCATCTTTACTATCATTATTCTGAACTCTTTTTCAGGTAGACTGCCTATTTCCTCTTCATTTGTTAGGTCTGGTGGGTTTTTATCCTGCTCCTTCATCTGCTGTGTGTTTTTCTGTCTTCTCATTTTGCTTATCTTACTGTGATTGGGTTCACCTTTTTGCAGGCTGCAAGTTCGTAGCTCCCGTTGTTTTTGATGTCTGTCTCCAGTGGCTAAGGTTGGTTCAGTGCGTTGTGTAGGCTTCCTGGTGGAGGGGACTAGTGGCTGTGTTGTGGTGTATGAGGCTAGATCTTGTCTCTCTAGTGGGCAGGTCCACGTCTGGTGGTGTGTTTTGGGGTGTCTGTGGACTTATTATGATTTTAGGCAGCCTCTCTGCTAGTGGGTGGGGTTGTGTTCCTGTTTTGCTATATGGTTGGCATAGGTTGTCCAGCACTGTAGCTTGCTGGTCGTTGAGCGAAGCTGGGTGCTGGTGTTGAGATGGAGATCTCTGGGAGATTTTCGCCGTTTGATATTATGTGGGGCTGGGAGGTCTCTTCTTGACGAGTGTTCTGAAGTTGGCTCTCCCACCTCAGAGGCAGAGTCCTGACTCCTGGCTGGAGCAGCAAGAGCCTTTCATCCACTCGGCTCAGAATAAAAGGGAGAGAAAGTAGAGAGAATTAGTATAAGTAGGAGGAAATAGGAAAGAAAGAAAGAAAGAAAGAAAGAGAGGAGGGAAGGAAGGAAGGAGGGAAGGAAGAAAGAAAGAAAGAAGAAAAGAAAGGAAGAAGGCAAGAAGGAAAGAAAGGAGGGAGGGAGGGAGGAGGGAAGGAAGGAAGGAATGAGGGAAGGAAGGAAAAAATACAGAAAGAAAGAAGATACAGTAAAATAAAATAAAGTATAATAAAGTTATTGAATTAAAAAAATAATTATTTAGAGGAAAAAAAAAAGGGAAGGATAGAACCTTAGGACAAATGGTGGAAGCAAAGTTATAGAGACAAAATCTTACATAGAAGCATACACATATACCCTCACAAAAAGAGGTAAAGTGGAAAAAATCATAAAACTTGCTCTCCAAGTCCACCTCCTCAATTTGGGACGATTCGTTGTCTCAAAAAGGGAAGGAAGGAAGGAAAGATAGAAAGAAGGTAAAGTATAACAGAGTTCTTTAAATTAAAATTAATTATTAAGAAAAAAATTAAAAAAAAAAATGGTCGGATAGAACGCTGGGACAAATGGTGGAAGCAAACCTATACAGACAAGATCTCACACAGAAGCATACACATACACATTCACAAAAAGAGGAAAAGGGGAAAAAATCATAGATCTTGCTCTAGAAGTCCGCCTCCTCAATTTGGGATGATTCGCTGTCTATTCATGTATTCCACAGAGGCAGGGTACATCAAATTGATTGTGTAGCTTTAATCCGCTGTTTCTGAGGCTGCTGGGAGAGATTTCCCTTTTTCTTCTTTGTTCTCACAGCTCACAGGGGCTCAGCTTTCGACTTGGCCCTGCCTCTGCGTGTAGGTCGCTGGAGGGCGTCTGCTTTTTGCTCAGACAGGACGGCGTTAAAGGAGCCGCTGACTCGGGGGCTCTGGCGCTCTCAGGCCGGGGGCAGGGAGGGGCACGGAGTGCGGAGCGGTCCTGCGGCGGCAGAAGTCGGCGTGACGTTGCCCCAGCCTGAGGCCCGCCGTGTGTTCTCCCTGAGAAATTGTCCCTGGATCCCGGGAACCTGGCAGTGGCGGGCTGCACAGGCTCCCCGGAAGAGGGGTGGGGGCAGTGACCTGTGCT
>NW_006774194.1:0-24307 GCF_000442215.2 Lipotes vexillifer | reverse complement strand
TTTTGTTTGTTGGAAGATTTTTAATCACAGTTTCAATTTCAGTGCTTGTGATTGGTCTGTTCATATTTTCTATTTCTTCCTGGTTCAGTCTCAGCAGGTTGTGCATTTCTAAGAATTTGTCCATTTCTTCCAGGTTGTCCAATTTACTGGCATAGAGTTGCTTGTAGTAATCTCTCAAGATCCTTTGTATTTCTGCAGTGTCAGTTGTTACTTCTCCTTTTTCATTTCTAATTCTATTGATTTGAGTCTTCTCCCTTTTTTTCTTGATGAGTCTGGCTAATGGTTTATCAATTTTGTTTATCTTCTCAAAGAACCAGCTTTTAGTTTTATTGATCTTTGCTATCGTTTCCTTCATTTCTTTTTCATTTATTTCTGATCTGATCTTTATGTTTTCTTTCCCTCTGCTAACTTTGGGGGTTTTTTGTTCTTCTTTCTCTGATTGCTTTAGGTGAAAGGTTAGGTTGTTTATTTGAGATGTTTCCTGTTCCTTAAGGTAGGATTGTATTGCTATAAACTCCCTCTTAGAACTGCTTTTGCTGCATCCCATAGGTTTTGGGTCATCGTGTTTCCACTGTCACTTCTTTCTAGGTATTTTTTTATTTCCTCTTTGATTTCTTCAGTGATCAGTTGGTTATTAAGTAGTGTATTGTTTAGCCTCCATGTGTTTGTATTTTTTACAGATCTGTTCCTGTAATTGATATCTAGTCTCATGACATTGTGGTCGGAAAAGATACTTGATACGATTTCAATTTTCTTAAATTTGCCAAGGCTTGATTTGTGACCCAAGATATGATCTATCCTGGAGAATGTTCCATGAGCACTTGAGAAAAATGTGTATTCTGTTTTTATGGATGGAATGTCCCATAAATATGAATTAATTCCATCGTGTTTAATGTATCATTTAAAGCTTGTGTTTTTTAATTTATTTTCATTTTGGATGATCTGTCCATTGGTGAAAGTGGGGTGTTTAAGTCTCCTACTATGACTGTGTTACTGTTGATCTCCCCTTTTATGGCTGTTAGTATTTGCCTTATGTATTGAGGTGCTCCTATGTTGGGTGCATAAATATTTACAATTGTTATATCTTCTTCTTGGATCAATCTCTTGATCATTATGTAGTGTCCTTCTTTGTCTCTTGTAATAGTCTTTATTTTAAAGTCTATTTTGTCTGATATGAGAATTGCTCCTCCGGCTTTCTTTTGATTTCCATTTGCATGGAATATCTTTTTCCATCCCCTCCCTTTCAGTCTGTATGTGTCCCTAGGTCTGAAGTGGGTCTCTTGTAGACAGCATATATAAGGGTCTTGTTTTTGTATCCATTCAGCAAGTCTGTGTCTTTTGGTGGGAGCAATAATCTATTTACATTTAAGGTAATTATTCATATGTATGTTCCTCATCCCCTTTTCTTAAATGTTTTGGGTTTGTTATTGTAGGTCTCTTCCTTCTCTTGTGTTTCATGCCTAGAGAAGTTCCTTTAGCATTTGTTGTAAAGCTGGTTTGGTGGTACTGAACTCTCGGATTTTGCTTGTCTGTAAAGATTTTAATTTCTCCATCAAATCTGAATGAGATCCTTGATGGGTAGACTAATCTTGGTTGTACGTTTTTCTCCTTCATCACTTTAAATATGTCCTGCGACTCCCTTCTGGCTTGCAGAGTTTCTGCTGAAAGATCAGCTGTTAACCTTATGGGGATTCCCTTCTGTGTTATTTGTTGTTTTTCCCTTGCTGCTTTTAATATGTTTTCTTTGTATTTAATTTTTGATAGTTTGATTAATATGTGTCTTTTTTATGTTTCTCCTTGGATTTATTCTGTATGGGACTCTCTGTGCTTCTTGGACTTGATTGACTATTTCCTTTCCCATATTAGGGAAGTTTTCCACTATAATCTCTTCAAATATTTTCTCAGTCCCTTTCTTTTTGTCTTCTTCTTCTGGGACCCCTATAATTTGAATGTTGGTGCGTTTAATGTTGTCCCAGAGGTCTCTGAGACTGTCCTCAGTTCTTTTCATTCTTTTTTCTTTATTCTGGTCTGAAGTAGTAATTCCCCCAATTTTATCTTCCATGCCACTTATCCGTTCTTCTGCCTCAGTTAGTCTGCTATTGATCGCTTCTAGAGAAAAGAGAAAAAGGCAAAGAAATAATATATCTTGCCCCCAAAGTCCACCTCCTCAATTTGGGATGATTCGCTGTCTATTCAGGTATTCCACTGATGCAGGGTACATCAAGTTGATTGTGGAGATTTAATCCGCTGCTCCTGAGGCTGCTGGAAGAAAATTCCCTTTCTCTTCTTTGTTCCCACAGTTCCCAGGGCTCAGGTTTGATTTTGGCCCGACCTCTGCCAGTAGGTCGCTGGAGGGCGTCTGTTCTTTGCTCAGACAGGACGGGGTTAAAGGAGCAGCTGATTCGGGGGCTCTGGCTTATTCACGCTGGGGGGAGGGAGGGGTACGGATGCAGGGCGAGCCTGTGGCGGCAGAAGCCAGCATGATGTTGCACCAGCCCGAGACGCGCCATGCATTCTCCTGGGGAAGTTGTCCCTGGATCACGGACCCTGGCGGTATCGGGCTGCACAGGCTCCTGGGAGGGGAGGTATGGAGAGTGACCTGTGTTTGCACACAGGCTTCTTGGTAGCGGAAGCAGCAACCTCAGCATTTCATGCCCGTCTCTGGCGTCCGTGCTGTTAGCCGAGGTTTGCGCCCATCTCTGGAGCTCCTTTAAGCGGCATTCTTAAACCTTCTCCTCGCACACCAGGAAGGAAAGAGGGAAGAAAAAGTCTCTTGCCTCTTCGGCAGCTCCAGACCTTTTCCCGGACTCCCTCCCGGCTAGCCGTGGTGCACTAACCCCTTCAGGCTGTGTTCACGCAACCAATCCCAGTCCTCTCCCTGCGCTCCATCCGAAGCCCAAGCCTCAGCTCCCAACCCCCGCCCGCCGCGGTGGGTGAGAAGACAAACCTCTCTGGCTGGTGAGTGCTGGTCAGCATCAATCCTCTATGGGGGAATCTCCCCGCTTTGCCCTCCGCGCCCCTGTGGCTGCGCTCTCCTCTGCAGCTGCGAAGCTTCCCCCCTCCGCCTCCCGCAGTCTCTGCCCGCAAAGGGGATTCCTAGTGTGTGGAAACTTTCCTCCTTCACAGCTCCCTCCCACTGGTGCAGGTCCCATCCCTATTCTTTTGTCTCTGTTTTTTCTTTTTTCTTTTACCCTACCCAGGTACGTGGGGAGTTTCTTGCCTTTTGGGAGGTCTGAGGTCTTCTGCCAGTGTTCAGTAGGTGTTCCGTAGGAGCAGTTCCACCTGTAAATGTATTTCTGATGTATCTGTGGGGAGGAAGGTGATCTCCACGTCTTACTCTTCCCCCATCTTGAAGCTCGAGAATTTTTAATTTCATTTATTGTGTCATTCATCATTGTTTGTTTGCTCTTTACTTCTTATAGGGCATTGTTAAATGTTTCTTGTATTTTTTCCATTGTATTTCCAAGAGTTTGGATCATCTTTACTATCATTATTCTGAGTTATTTTTCAGGTAGTCTGCCTATTTCCTCTTTATTTGTTTGGTTTGGTAGGTTTTTACCTTGCTCCTTCCTCTGCTGTGTGTGTTTCTCTGTGTTCTCATTTTGCTTATCTTACTGTGTTTGGGGTCTCCTTTTCGCAGGCTGCAGGTTCGTAGTTCCCGTTGTTTTTGGTGTCTATCCCCAGTGGCTAAGGTTGGTTCAGTAGGTTGTGTAGGCTTCCTGGTGGAGGGGACTAGTTCCTGTATTCTGGTGGATGAACCTGGATCTTGTCTTTCTGGTGGGCAGGTCCGCTTCTGGTGGTGTGTTTTGGGGTGTCTGTGACCTTATTATGATTTTAGGCAGCCTCTCTGCTAATGGGTGGGGTTGTGTTCCTGTTTTGCTAGTTGTTTGGCATAGGGTGTCCAGTACTGTAGCTTGCTGGTCGTTGTGTGAAGCTGGATCTTGGCGTTGAGATGGAGATCTCTGGGAGACTTTCACCATTTGATATTACGTGGAGCTGGGAGGTCTCTGGTGGACCAAAGTTCTGAACTTATGTCTCCCATAGCAGAGGCACAGCCCTGACCCCTGGCTGGTGCACCAAGAGCCTGTTATCCATCCGGCTCAGAATAAAATGGAGAAAGAAAGAGAAAGATAAAATATAATGAAATGAAAAAAAATAGTTATTAAAATATATTATTAAAAATAATTTTTAAAGTAATAAAAAAAGAAAGGAAGGAGAGAGCAAGCAAACCAAAAGAAAAAAAATCCAACAATGATAACAAGCACTAAAAACTATACTAAAAATAATAATAATAAAAAAAGGACAGACAGAACCCTAGGACAAATGGTAAAAGCAAAGGTATACAGACAAAATCACACACAGATGCATACACATACACACTCACGAAAAGGGGGAAAATATATATGTATCGTTGCTCCCAAATCCATCTCCTCAATTTGGAATGCTTCTTTGTCTATTCAGGTATTCCACAGATGCAGGGTATATCAAGTTGATTGTGAAGATTTAATCCGCTGCTCCTGAGGCTGCTGGGAGGGATTTCCGTTTCTCTTCTTTGTTCGCACAGCTCCAGGGGTTCAGCTTTGGATTTGGCCCCACCTCTGCGTGTAGGTCACGTGAGGGCATCTGTTCTTCGCTCAGACAGGATGGGGTTAAAGGAGCTGCTGATTCGGGGGCTCTGGCTCACTCAGGCCGGGGGGAGGGAGGGGCACGGAGTGCTGGGCGAGCCTGCCGCGGCAGAGGCCAGCGTGACGTTGCACCAGCTTGAGGCGCACCGTGTGTTCTCCCGGGTAAGTTGTCCGTGGCTCACGGGACCCTGGCCATGGCGGGCTGCACAGGCTCCCGGGAGGGGAGGTGTGGAGAGTGACCTGTGCTCACACACAGGCTTCTTGGTGGCGGCAGCAGCAGCCTTAGCGTCTCATGCCCGTCTCTGGGGTCCGTGCCTATTGCCGCGGCTCGCGCCCGTCTCTGGAGCTCCTTTAAGCGGCGCTCTGAATCCCCTCTCCTCGCGCACCAGGAAACAAAGAGGGAAGAAAAAGTCTCTTGCCTCTTCGGCAGCTCCAGACTTTTTCCTGGACTCCCTCCCGCCTAGCCGTGGCGCACTAACCCCTTCAGGCTGTGTTCACATAGCCAACCCCAGCCCTCTCCCTGGGGTCTGACCTCCGAAGCCCCAGCTCCGAGCCCCCGGCCGCCCCGGCGGGTGAGCAGACAAGCCTCTCGGGCTGGTTAGTGCTGGCCGGTACCGATCCTCTGTGCGGGAATCTCTGAGCTTTGCCCCCCGCACCCCTGTGGCTGCGCTCTCCTCCGTGGCTAGGAAGCTTAACCCCCCTCCGCCGCCCGCAGTCTCCGCCCGCGAAGGGGCTTCCTAGTGTGTGGAAAGCTTTCCTCCTTCACAGCTCCCTCCCACTGGTGCAGATGCCGTCCCTATCCTTTTGTCTCTGTTTTTTCTTTTGCCCTACCCGGGAACATGGGGAGTTTCTTGCCTTTTGTGAGGTCTGAGGTCTTCTGCCAGCGTGCAGTAGGTGTTCTGTAGGAGCTGTTCCATATGTAGATGTATTTCTGATGTATTTGTGGGGAGGAAGGTGATCTCCACGTCTTACTCCTCCGCCATCTTGAATCCCCTCCCCATTTATCTTTTGATTGTGACACAGTAAATTGATTTCCCCACATATAGTTTAGCACAACCAATAGTTTAAAAAACATAATTGTGTACACATAGCTAGGATATTACAGAGTTTGCACTTGAACCCATAGCTGCTGTAGGCTACAAGTACGTTGAAGGTAACAGCCATGTCGTACTCAGCCCTGACTTGTCATAACACCAAGTACAGTGTTTTGAACAAAGGAGATATTTATCATGCTTTCTGAGAAATTTATGACTCTAAACTTTCTGACTCCTTGGAACTTTTCTATGGGTGAATACAGTCTTTTTTGCACATAAAATGGTAATTTCATATTAGGACAGACATGTTTCATGAAAAGAAGTAAAAATACTAGATTTGAGAACCATTAATAAGACTTGCAAAAGCAGTAATTCTGAAAAAAAAATGATGAATGGTAAATCACAAACTAGACATGAATTGGCCGTGTGACATGGCAAGAGATCAATTTTGTGTGTGTGTTTCAAAACATCACAAATCAAAGATGTTAGAATTGCTTTTTGACACTCCAGACCTGGTAAGTAAATGGTTGGTGATCATGACCAATGGTAAGGACCACAGTGATAAAGAATACATTAGTGATAGTCTGCATTCAGTTGAATCAATTAGGATAAATGTATGAAATTAATAAATTATCCAGTAGTCCTAAAATAGTATTTGTATCCATATTTTCCCATACCAAAGTTTAATGAAATTTGTTATTAAGAATTTATAGTGGGCCACTATAAAGTTGACTCCACTTCTCTTTCCTAACCCTCCGTAACTAGTTTTGTCATTCCCCTTAAGCAAAGAAAGAAATAAAATGAAGCAAGAGGCTGAGTGATACAGAAGTTGTGCAGAAAGATTTTCAACTAAAATTAGTTTGAAATTTCTAACAATGTGACGTACTTCAAATATGTTTTGTAAAGATTGAAATTCTGTACTGTAAATTAGAAAGGGGTTAATAGATAGATAATATAGCAATCCACAAGAGCTACAGTTACAGTGGAAATATAAGTACTCTTTAACAATTACATTCTATTTATGGCCTTTTATGAAATACTGAAGTATACAAGTTTTCCTGTAACTCTTGACCCAGGTACTAAGTCACAGTATATTATTCCTAGACACAGAATCCATGATCTCATAGATAGAAAAATTTGAAACCCTCATCAGACTAAATTGTTGTAGTGAAATTTTCTTATTAGTGACATTAGGTAACACAAACACTGTTGTGATAGTTTAACTTCAGTATCTACTTGTATTACTTTAAAATCACTGAGAAATTGAGTCCATTTCAATGAAAATATATTTCTGACCATATTTCACTATAGCATGCATATGGAAGTCAACAGCATTTGTCCATAGAGTGGAATTTTATCAGTGATTTAATTACTGAGAGTATGTAGAATTTCCTCTCTTGAAAGTACAGAAAATATTTGTCCAAATAAATTTCACTCCCTAGTTCTTTTTATTAATCAGGCCTGTTTTCAAAAGTATCTATTAAATGAGCTTTTCAACTGCAGGACCCACTAATGTATTCTCTGTGAAATCCAGTGGGTTGTAGTAAGCATATTTTAAAATATGATAATGGAATGAAACATTAAGAGTAGAATAGAATAGAAGGCAATATCAAAGTTCTTTGGCCATAGTAACTTCATAAAACATTCATAAAACATTCACTTCATAAAACATTCACTTCATAAAACATTTTTTTTCAGTTACAGAAGTGTGTGTGTGTGTGTAAACTATTTCTTACTGTACATCATGCTCAAAATGTGTAGAATAAATAACTCTGTGTGGATATAGTAAAGAATGGCTGACAGTGATACATTGAAATTTGTAACTTGAAATAGTTTTACTTTAAAAGTATAAGAGGGTTGTATTTTAGAATATTTTATGTATACATATAATATATAATAAAATATATAATATATGCCTTAGAATTTAATGTTTTGGGAGGAGAATCCAGTGTACAAATCAACTATAGATTATATTCATTCTTTTTAAGTTTGTTTCTTACTGAATTCTAAATGGATAGCCTAGTTTAAACCAATATTTTATTAAATAGAATAAGAAGAAAGCTGAAAGCTGAAAGCTCCAAGTTAGATTTCATACTGGTTCACATTTAAAGCTCTGAGCTATGAAACAGGCAAAAGAGGCAAGACTTGTTAGCACCTGAATTGATATATGATGACACAAAAATAGGATGTAATGAATTATCAATAATATTCAACAGATAAAGTATAATGAAGAATGCACATGGCAAATGAAAATATAGAACTTGAAGAAATTTCAATGATCCAATATTTTTCACTAGCACTAAGATAAATATTTCAACATATTTCAATATAGTTGTCATAACTTGTGCTATCAGTATCTTACTATAATTGAGATATCATTGTCTTAATACAGTTCCAAAGACCTCAGTTAATCTCATAGCATTCTTATTTTCATTCAGCCTCTGTCTCAGATGCGAGTTACTACACCATCTAAGCCTTCAACTATATATTTAATTTCTTGGCAGAGATGAAAGTTTCTAACTTTTATCCTGCCTATAATTGTCATTTAAAAGCAGTTAAAACCACTTAGTAATGTTCTTCATTTCACAAGTGTTCATGATGACTATAGCATAACTAGTGTATAAATATTTCCTTGGCTGAAAACTGACTAAACCTCTAAATAGATATTTACTGTAGATATACCTCTCTATTATTACCAGAAAACAAAAGCATTTATGGTCAGACACATAGACAATAAATGGAGGATTCCTGGAAATCAATCATTTGTGTCATCCTTAAAGCTGTCAAGGTTGCATTGGAAAACAGAATCAATTAATGGTATTACTCTTTCCAGAATGACAGTTAAGTATAGATACTTAAGCATATTTCTAGTGCCTATGTCTCATTAATTTTGAAAGTAAACTGAAATCTAACAGAGGAGGTAGGCCAAACAAACCAACCAAAAAAGCACAGAAATAAATAAGTGGGCACAGTCAAAAAGTGATATTCTAATTTGACACACAGGTTCTATTTCGGGCAGGATTTCAAAGCATTGTTGTGTCTTCGGGCCTGTAAAGGAAATGTTTCGCATAGTGGTGTAAAACGGAAGTGAAATGTATACTGAAAATAATGCTTTTTTGCATTTCTTCTTCTGCCATGCCTGTGTCAGTAACATTCAGCGTGTGCTATAAAAAAATGATAGATTAGAAGAAGAGGTATACGAATAGCCTCATGAAGAGCAGTAATAGCTGTCACAACTTCCCCTGCTATTAACCAAACCATTCAGTTACTAAAGAGTGATCCCTTTGAATAAAGGCAAAAAGCTTCCTGAGTTGGATCACATGTAATCCTACTGTTTTAGTGGATGAATTGGGTTATTGCCTTTCCTCCCTATATATTTTGGACTGAATCTGGTCTTTTATGGGGACAGATTTTTTTTTCATTGTTTGATTAGTCATAGACAATGGGAAATTGTTCTTTAGAGTCCCTCCATTAAGGCAGGGAAGAAGAAACCAAACTGTAGTTTCTATTGATGGCCTAGTTAGACATGTGACAACCTAGGAATTGTAGATCACTGTTAATCAGAGAGAAAAATTTGGCACTAAGGGAGATGTGATGGCTCTGAAATTAAAGTTAATTCTAATACAGTGGAAAGAAAACAGGTTGATGCTCATATCACGTGGATTTAGGTGAGCTTTGCCATTTATTGTCTTTATTATAAGAGCCTACATTAATGTGATAATATGTACTTTATGTGTAGTGTAAAAAAACTTGTAATAGTATGCATCCACTTCTCTCCTATTAACCTTTGTGTTATTATTACCCTATGTGTTAACGACAGGTATATTGTCAACCTCATAATATACTGTTATCAATTTTGTTTAAAAAGTAAAGTATCTTTTAGAGATATAAATAAAAGAAAAATTGTATGTATATTTACCCAGGTAATTACCATTTCTGGTGCTCTTCATTCCCTTATTTATATCCCTATTTTTATCTGGCATCATTTTTCCTCTGCCAGAAGGTCTGCCTTTAAAATCTCTTGTCGTGTAAGTATGCTAATGATAAATTCTCTAGCTTTTGTACGCCTGGGAAAATTTTTATTCACCTCTATTTATGAAGGATTGCTCATGCAGGTAGAATTTTAGGTTAATAGAATCTTTTCATTCAGTAATTTAAAGATAATGCCCCACTGTCTTCTCACTTGCATTGTTTCTAACAGGAAATCTGATGTCATCCTTATTTTTGTTCCTCTATTCATAACAAGCCTTTCTTTCCTTGCTGCTTTTATGATTTCCTCTTTATCACTGGGTTTGAACAATTTAATTATGAAATACCATTGTGTATTTTTTTCTTGTACTTAAGATTCATACAGTTTCCTGAATTTAGAGAATTTTCATCCATTATTTATACAGTTATTTCTTCTGCATCCCTTCTTCTCCTTCAGGGACTCTAATTACATGTGTAATAGACTGCATAGCATTGTCCCACAGTTCACTAATTTCTCTGTTCATGTATTTTGACTCTCCTTTCTCATTGTGTTATAGTTGCCAGTTTAGTAATATTTTCAGTTGCCAAATCTGATTGGTTGTTGATCACATCCAAAATATCTAACACATTTTACTTTACATCTTTATAAGTATGATTTGGTACTTTTTTGTATCTTGTATAACTCTCCTTAACTATTTAAGCATACTGAATGCTGTTATAATAAATATTTTAATGCCCTTGCCTGCTAAATATAACTTCTATGATAGTAATTTATTTTTATTGAGGTGAAATTCACATAACTTAAAATTAGCCATTTTAAAGTGTACATTTCAATGGTATTTAATATGTTCACAATGTTGTGCAACTGTCACCTCTGTTTGGTTCCAACATATTCTCATCAAACCCCCCAAACCATTTATTCATTAGGTAATCACTACCCATTCTCCCCCAACCTCCAAGAACCTGGCACCACTAATCTTCTATGTCTCTATAAAGTTACCTATTCTGGATATTTCATATAAGCAGAATCATATAATATGTGACATTTTTGTCTAGCTTCATTCAGTTATCATAAGTACTTTTAGATTCATCCATATTGCAGTATGTATAAATATTTCATTGCTATTTATGGTTAAATGATTATTTCATTGTATGAGTGTACAACATTTTGCTCTTTTTCTTAATTGAAGTATAATTGACATACAATATTTAGATAGTTTCAGGCATACAACATATTGATTTGACAATCAAATACATTATGAAATAATCACAACGTAAGTCTAGTAACCATGTCACCATACAAAATGATTACAGTATTATTGACTATATTCCTTATATTGTATATTACATCCCCCTGACTTACTTTATAACTAGAAGTTTGTACCTCTTAATCTCCTTCAGCTGTTTGTCAAACACCTCACCTGTCTACCCTATGGAACCCACCAGTTTGCTCCATGTATCTATAAGCCTGTTTCTCTTTTCCTTGTACGTTTGTTTTGATTTTCAGATTCCACATATAAGTGACATTATACAGTATTTGTTTTTCTTTATCTGACTTATTTCACTTAGCAAAATACCCTCTTTCATCCATGTTGTCATAAATGGCAAGATTTCATTTTTTATGGCTGAGTAATATTCCATTGTGTGTGTGTGTGTGTGTGTGTGTGTGTGTGTGTGTGTGTGTGTATGCTTCTTCTTTATCCATTCATCTGTTGATGGACACTTAGGTTGCTTCCATATCTTGCCTACTGTAAATAATGTTGCAGTGAACATAGGGTGGTGTATATCTTTTTGGATTAGTGTTTTTGTTTTCTTCAGAAAAATACCCAGAAGTGAAATTGCTGGATCTTATGGTAGTTCTAATTTTTTTTTACAAACCTCCATACTCTTTTCCATAGTGGCTGCACCAATGTACATTTCCATCAGCAGTGCACGATGGTTCCCTTTTCTCCACATCCTCCCCAACACTTGTTGTTTGCTGTCTTTTTGATGATGGCCATTTTGACAGGTATGAGATAATATCTCTTGTGGTTCGATTTGCATTTCCATGATGATTAGAGATGTTGAACATCTTTTCATATGTCTCTTGGCCATTGTATGTCTCTTGTGGAGAAATATCTATTCAAATCTTGCCCATTTGTTAATAGGATTGTTTGATTTTTTTTATGTCGAGTTCTTTGTTTTCTTTGTATAATTTTGATATCAACCCCTTATCAAATATATCATTGCAGATATTTACTCCCATTCAGTAGGTTGCCTTTTCATTTTGTTGATAGTTTCCTGTGTTGTGCAAAAGATTTTTAATTTGATGTAGTCCCATTTGTTTATTTTTGCTTTTGTTGCCCTTGCATGAGGAGACAGATTCAAAAAACGATTGATGTCAAAGAGCATACTACTTACGTTTTCTTCTAGTTGTTTTATGGTTTTAGTCTTACTTTTAAGTACTTGATCCATTTTGAGGGTTTTTTTTTTTACATATAGTATAAGAAAATGGTCCAGTTTTATTCTTTTGCATTAGCTGTCCAGTTTTTCCAGCACCATTTATTTTTTAGTTTTTGTTCCCCCCTACTGTATATTCTTGACAAATTTGTCATAGATTAATTGCCCATGAAGCATAGATTTGTTTCTGGGCTCTCTCTTCTGTTCCACTGATCAATGAGTCTGTTTTTGTGCCAGTACAATATTGTTTCAATTACTATAGCTTTGTATTATAGTTTGAAATCAGGGAGCATGACACCTCATCTTTGTTTTCTTTCTCAAGATTGCTTTGTATATTCAGGGTCTTTTGTGGCTTCATACAGATTTAAGGATTATTTGTTCTAGTTCTTTGAAAACTGCCAAATCTTTTGATTGCTTTGGGTAGTGTGGACATTTTTAAACTATTAATTCTTCCACTCCATGAGCATTGTAGTCTTTCCATCTATTTGTGTTGTCTTCAGTTTCTTCCACCAGTGTCTTAAAATTTTCTGAGTAAAAATTTTTTTACCTGCTTGGTTAGGTTAATTCCTAGGTATTTTATTCTTTTTGATGAAATTGTAAATGGGATAGTTTTCTTAATTTCTCTATCTGATAGTTCATTGTTAGTGTATAGAAACACAACAGATTTCTGTATATTAATTTTGTATCCTTCAACTTTATAGAATCCATTTGTTAGTCCTAATAGTTTTTTGGTGGAATATATAGGGACTTTTCTGTGTATTATTATGACATCTACAATGATGGTTTTACTTCTTCTTTCCAATTTGGATGACTTTGATTTATTTTTCTTGTCTGATTGCTGTGACTAGTACTTCTAATATTATGTTGAATAAAAGTGACAAGAGTGGTCATCCTTATCTTGTTACCAAATTTAGAGGAAATGCTTTCAGCTTTTCACCATTGAGTATGATGTTAGCTGTAGGTTTGTCATATATGGCAGTGGTCCACAACCTTTTTGGCATCAGGGACTGGTTTCATGGAAGACAATTTTTCCACAGACTGGGGGGGATGGGATGGTTTCAGGATGATTCAAGTGCATTACATTCATTGTGCACTTTACTTCTATTATTATTACATTGTAATATATAATGAAATAATTATGCAACTCACCATAACGCAGAATCAGTGGGAGCCCTGAGCTTGTTTTCACTTGCCACTCACTGATAGGGTTTTGATATGAGTCTGCGAGCAATTGATTTATTATGGTCTCTGTGCAGTCAAACCTCTCTGCTAATGATAATCTGTATCTGCAGCCACTCCCCAGCACTAGCATCACCGCCTCAGCTCCACCTCAGATCAGTCATTAGATTCTAATAAGGAGCCCTCAACCAAGATCCCTTGTATGCATAGTTCAAAGTAGCGTTTGGGTTCCTATGAGAATCTAATGCTGCTGCTGATCTGACAGGAGGCAGAGCTCAGGCAGTAATGTGAGCAATGGGGAGTGGCTGTAAATACAGTTGAAGCTTCGTTCACTTGCCTGCTGCTCACCTCCTGCTGTGCGGCCCAGGGGTTGAGGACCCCCGATGTATGGCCTTTATTATGTTGGGATATGTTCCCTCCAGATATGTTCTGGAGAGTTTTTTTTCATAAATAGGTGTTGAATTTTGTCAAAAGATTTTTCTGCATATATTGAGATGATTTTATGATTTTATCGTTCATTTTTTAATATGTATATCACATTGATTGATTTGCATATATTGAGCCAACTTTGCATCCCTGGGATGAATCTGTTTTGATCATGGTGTATGATTCTTTTAATGTACTGTTGAATTTGGTTTGCTAATATTTTGTCGAGGATTTTTGCATCTACATTCATCAGAGATATTGGCCTGTAATTTTCTTTTTTTGTAGTGTCTTTGTCTGGTTTTGGTATCAGTGTATCTACTGGCCTTGTAGACTGAGTTTGGAAGTGTTCCTTCCTCTTCAATTTATTGGAATAGTTTGAGAAAGATAGGTATTAAATCTTCTCTAAATATTTGGTAGAACTCACATGTAGAATTCTCATGTGAAGCCATCTAGTCCTGAACTTTTGTTTATTGGGAGTATTTTGATTATGATTCAGTTTTGTTGCTATTAATTAGTCTGTTCAGATTTTCTCTTTTTCATGATTCAGTCTTAGCAGATAGTATGTTTCCAGGAATTTATCCATTTCTTATGGGTTCTTTAATTTGTCGGTGTACAATGTTTCATAGTAATCTCTTAGGAGATTAGGTTGCTTTTCTGGATAGCGTCATTTAATACAGGGAAGGGTTTTTTTTGTAATTTTTCATGAAGTTCAGTTTATGTATTTTTGTTGCTTGTGCTTTTGGTGGCATATCTAAGAATCCATTGCCAAATCAAAAATCATAAATTATACCCATGTTTTCTTTTAACAGTATTACAGTTTTTTTAGTTACATTTAAGTCTTTTTCCATTTGATTCAGTTTTTTAATATGGTGTGAGATGGGGTCTCACTTCATACTTTTGCATGTGGATTTTTAGTTGTACCAGCAACATTGTTGAAAAGACTATTTTTCTCCATTGAATCCTTTTGACACCCTTGCTGTAAATCAATTGACCATAGATATGAATTAATTTGGAGACTCTCAATTTTATTTCTTTAACTTCTATTCTTTTCCTCCCTAAGTTTACTGAGATATTACTGTTTTATAACATATGTAAATTTAAGGTATACAATATGATAGTTTGAGACACATACATATTGCAAACTGATTACCACAATAAGATTAGTTAACATCTCCATTCCTCTACATAATGACCATTTTTTTGTGTGTGGTGATATTTAAGATCTACTCTCTTAAAATGTTTCAAGTATATAATACAGTATTGTTAATTATAGTCTTCAATCTGTACATTAGGTCCCCAGAACTTACTCATCTTATAGGTGGTAGTTTATACACTTTCACCAACATCTTCCTGTTTCTTCCACCCCACCCCACCCCCAGCCCCTGGAAACCACAATTGTATTCTTTATTTTTGTGAGTTCAAGTTTTTAAAATACTGCATGTAAGTAAGAATGTACAGCATTTGTCTTTCTTTGCCTGATTTATTTCACTTAGCATAATGCCTTCAAGATACATCCATGTTGTTACAAAAGGCAAGCTTTTCTACTTTTTTATGACTGAATAATATCCCATAGTGTGTGTGTGTGTGTGTGTGTGTGTGTGTGTGTGTGTGTGTATCACATTGTCTTTATCCATTCGTCCGTCAATGTGAATCTCTTGTGGACAGCATATAGTTGGATCATGTATTTTATCCATTTTGAATATATATATATATTCACATATATACACATATATATATATAGATACACTTTACCTTGAGAATTCAATTCATTTTCTTTTAAGTATTGGGAAGAATTTACTTCTGCTGTTTGCTATTTGTTTTCTATATATCATATATATTTTTTTGTTCCCTCAATTCCTCTATTACTGCCTTTTTTTGTAGTTGATACTTTTCCTAATGTTACATTCAGATTACCTTCTCATATCTTTTTCCTGTGCATTTTTTTTCTTAGTGGTCACTTGGAGATTGCAACATCTTAAGCATATGATAATCTAATTTTAATTAATGCCAAATTACCTTCAATAGTATTCAAAACTCTACTCCTATACAGTTCTTTGCCTACCTCTTTGTTGTTATTATCACATATTACATATTTCTACATTGTGTGCCCATTAACATACATTTATAATTATTTTTAGGCATTTGTCTTTTAAATAAAACCAGAAAAATAAGAAGTTCCTAATCAAAAATAAAATAATACACAATATGGATATATATCAACATTATATTAAACAAAAGAAACTATACACAGAAGAGCACATACTGTAGGATTTCATATATGTAATATCCAAATACAGACAAAAGTAATCTATGATGATAGAAATCCTGTATTAGACCTAGGAGCTGGGAGAGAAATGACTGGAATGGAGTGCAAGGGAACATTTGTTCTACTATATATATTTTGAACGGTGGTTGCATGGCTATATTTAATTGTAAGAGCTCATCAAACTGAACATTTAAAGTTCATGCATTTTATTGAATGTTAATTACATCTCAATAAAGTGAAAACCTGTTGAGAAAAGTATCAGATCGTTGGTTAAAAAGAAATCACAGAACAGTCAAACGATTTTCACCTCCAAATGATGAAAAGAGTTTTCCAAGAATAACATGTAAAGATCACAAAAATAATCTTTTGCTTCATTTGTTTGTTAGCAGAATCGAATCATCCCCCAGTACAAAATCCTTTTGTCCTGAAATATGTCACTACCTAAGCACAGCCTTCTTGAGTTGTGTCTCTCATCCCCAGCATATTCTAATCTTTAGTGCAGCCAATTCACATTTCTAAATTATTAACATTTCTGCCCTTTTGTTGTAAATGAAACAAATGCTGCAACAAAAAAAAATTTTTAATAAAATAGTACTGTTTTTTTTTCCTTACCTATATATTTATCTTTACCAGTGTTACTTTTTTTGTTACACATTTGAGTTCCTGTTTAGTGTCCTTTTATTTCAACCTGAAAGGCACCATTTAGTGTTTCTTGTAGGGCAGGCCTACTAGCGCTGAATGGCTTCATTTAAAAAAAAATATGGTTATGTCTTAATTTCTCCTTTATTTTTGAAAAGTAGTTTTGCCAGAAATAGAATTCTTGGTTGACAGATTTATTTCCTTCAGTGCTTTAAATATACCTTCCCACTGCCTTCTTGCCTCCATGATTTCTGATGGGAAATCAGCTATTTTCTGATTGAGGATGCCTCATATATGACGAGTCATCTCTCTTTTGCTGCTTTCAAAATTCCCTCTTTTTGTCTTTGGCTTTTGGTAGTTTAATTATAATGTGTCTCAGTGTGAATATCTCTGTGTTTTTTGTACTTGGAGATACTGAGCTTCTTGGATGTGTATATTTCTATCTTTATCCAATTTGGGAAGTTTTTGGCCATTCTTCCTTCAAAAATTCTTGCTGCCCCCTTTTTTTCCCTCTCCTTGTGAGACTCCCACTAGCCTGCTCCTCAGACTGGATATATATATATATTTTTTGCAGTACGCGGGCCTCTCACTGTTGTGGCCTCTCCCGTTGTGGAGCAGAGGCTCCGGACACGCAGGCTCAGTGGCCATGGCCCACGGGTCCAGCCGCTCCGCGGCATGTGGGACCTTCCCAGACCTGGGCACGAACCCGTGTCCCCTGCATCGGCAGGCAGACTCTCAACCACTGTGCCACCAGGGAAGCCCCAGACTGGATATTTTTAATTGACCTATATTTAAGTTCACTGCGTCTTTTGTCTGTTCAGTCTGCTACTGAAAACCTCTAGTGAAGATTTCATTTCAGTTATTGTACTTGCAGATTCAGAATTTCTGTTTGGTTCCCTCTTCATAATTTCTGTCTCTTTATTAATATTCTCTATTTGTTGAGATTTTTCCCCCTCATTTCCTAAATTTATACTTTTCATGGTTTCCTTTGTGTCTTTGAGCATATGTAAGACATTTGGTTCAGATTCTTTGTGTAGTAAGTCGAATTGTCCTCAGGGGAAATTCCTATTAATTTATTTTTTTCTCTGTGTTTATTCCATACTTTCTTGTTTCTTTTCATGCCTTGTATTTTTTTGTTAAAAACTGGAAGGTTTGATATTATAACATGGTAATTCTGGAGATCAGATTCTCTCTCTCCCAGTCTTTGTTGTTGCTGCTTTTTTGTAGGTTTTAGTTATTTTTCACTTACTGACTTAGCCAAACTATTTTTGTTAAGAGTGCATTCTCTGTTGTGTATGATCTCTGAAATCTCTATTTCTTTTATTTATTTATTTATTTTTAAAATATTTATTTATTTGGCTGCATCAGGTCTTAGTTGCAGTACGCGGGCCCTTTGTTGTGGCACGTGGGCTTCTCTCTAGTTGTGGTGTGCAGGCTCTAGAGTGCACAGGCTTATTTGCCCTGTGGCATGTGGGATCTTAGTTCCCCAACCAGGGATCGAACCCATGTCCCCTGCATTGGAAGGAGGATTCTTAACTACTGGGAAGTCCCTCTATTTCTTTTAGCTTAATGGTCATCAAGTGGTTTGATGAATTTCCGTAAACACCTGGGACAAACAAACAAACAAAAATACCTTTTGGAATTTGCTGATTGTTTCTGTATTGAGGCACTCCTTCATTGCTTAACAAGGTCATTTGTAACAGTGGCTTAGCCTTCACTTCCTGTTTTCATTGAGCCTACTGATCAGCCATATGTGAAATCTTAAAGTCTTCTCAGGTCTTTTCTGATCATGCATCTTATCCTGGGCATATGTGTGACTTTCTAGAGTCCATGATAAATTTAAGAACTTTTCAAACTCTTATATTCCAAAGTATCTCACTCCCCAGCCTGTCTTCCCAGTCTTTCAGTATGTCTATTGTTTGACACAAACATAATCTTTTGCCCCAGAGGGCAGTGGCTTGTTCATTTGCCACTCAACATTTTTGAGGGATATGCTCTGTGTAACCATTTTTGCATACTGAGAAATTTCCAAGTTAGGTTAATAAAGGCAAGCCTCTTACATCAGTACGGCAGGGAGCCCCCAGACAGATCAAAACAGACAAATACAATTCATTGAAATCAAGGTTTACTCTGCTCACTCTAGAACTAGACACATATACCAGGACCATGAACTGTCATCATCAAGACTGTCGCCAAGCCAGGGAGGGTCTTGGAACAAGAACAATTTTGTGGAAAACCACAAAATTCTTCTATCATATTTCAATCACCTATTTCTTGGCCAAGAATTTGCCCAGAAAAGTCTCTCAAGGCAGTAATCTGGGGCAATCTTAGGGCTCACTGTGTTTGATTCCCATCTCAGTGAGATCATTGTCCTTCCTTCCTAGCCTAATGAACAGTGCCTTGAAAATTGTTGACTAATGTCTTTTACCCATTTTGCACATGTTTCAGGCAGCAAATAAAACTGGTCTTTGTTAATGTTTCTTCATCAGAAGTGGAAATTCTTGCCATTTATCAACTTGATCTTAAGCAGTCATTCTCCTACATTTCTACATACATAAATTAGGACTAATGGCATCACAGGATTATTGTGAACATTAAGTAATATAACATGTTTGTCAGTAGAGGACCATAGTGTGAAAACCATTATATTTAATTCTGGATGACCTAGATCAAAACACTAGGGATTCTAAAAATTTAGATAACCAGAGAACTAGAGATTAGTTCGGTTATAGAAAATTCTAAATGTAATAGAGAGTTCTCAGAATGCTAGTGACTATCTATGGCTTTGTAGAGAAAAAGACATTGGAAATGTCAATGTTTACCAAATATGTGACATATATTTTTATTTCATTATAGTTTGAAAAAGGAGTCTCATTTTATTTGTTGAGTGAGTATCCTTTATCAAAACTCTTAGTGCTGTAATGAACAAATTTGCTGCTAGGTCTCTTTAGGCAGGAAGTATTTGAGTATTAGACTGATTATCTAAGTGACATTGTTTATTGCAAGTTGTTTTCTCACACAGTTATTTTTCAGGACTATCTACACCTGCATTTGGGAGTGACAGCTTATATAATGTTCATTTCAGGCAGTGGTAAGTTTCCTCTTGTTCATGGCCCAAGCTGAAATCCTTCCCTCTGATAAATGAGGACGTGGAACAAGAATTTGACAATTTCTGGTGTTCAGTCTTCCTTCAAACTTTAGTTCCCTGTTAGAATTAATTTTCTGTGTGAGGGAAAAAGCACTATTCAACCAGACCCAACAGAGTAATCTTTACATAGGGGAAAATTCCCTACTGGCTTCACTGCCATTGTTCCAGTATTGCTTTAAGCTTTATTTCTCAGTATGGCCTTGGATATCTTGCTGCTGACAAAGAACGTAAAAGTAATGTTAGTCTCTGGGGCAAGTTATCTATTTTTTGTCACCTTTATGACAGTTGTGTTTCTATCTTTGTCTATCTTTGTCATACAACTCTATTTCTCTTCCCACATTTCCCATATTTTAAACTCAGTGTAGGACTAACTTGAAGCTCTCAGCATAAGCATCATTTCTTTGGAACCTGCATTCCTATATCTAGATTTTACACCTGGGTCTCCAAATCCCGTATGTTGACTCGTACACCTCACGACTGTATGAGACTTGTAGAAGCTTGCCTCTTGCCATTGTCTTCTCCTTATAGGAATCTCTTCTACAAATTTGTTCATTCTCTGCTACTCACTCATTTTGTTAGTCATCTATTCTTTGATTTAAAAATATTTTTGGACCTTTACTAAGAATAGGCAATATGCAAGGTGTTGGGGATAAAATAGTGAGTGAAATAGTGTGTGATTCAACTTCTGTTTGAAAATGCCCAGTGATGGTAATTCACCATGCCAAACAGCACCACATTTCATTTTTAATTCAAATTGCTAAACTTGTTGTACATAGATAGAGACATAATCTCTCCTCCTCTAATTTCTACCATCATCTTCTACCACTATCCCTAGTGCTAACCTCTGGAGGATAATTCTCCTTATTTTCCCAGAGGACAATTATATTTAACTATGATTACACCTGTCTGTATCAGCATGGCAAATGGACTCTTTAAAATTGACCCTAGAGGCAAAGCTAGAATCATGCAGCTGTAGTCAGAACCAGTAGAAGGTAGAAATAAATGTATACTAGCATCATTTCCCAATTTATGGGAAGACTTTTCAGTACAAATTAAACTACACTTAAAAAGGCAAATGGGAATCTAACCACTGACTGCTTAAGGTAATCCAGAGTGGCTTTTCTAAAATACCAGTTGGAATATATAGAACCACCCTACTGATACTTATAATTCCCAATCCTAGAAATTAAATGGCTATTTTATGTTAATTCTCCCATTTCAGTGTTTGTGATTAGGTTGCTTTAGAATGATGCAACATTGAGGTGACTTGAGAAAGTGGCATTAGAAAGTATCTTTATAGTGATTCATGAGCTCAGGAAACATTTCATCATAGTCAGTGGCAGCCTAGAATACTGGTTAAAAATTGAAAGGCCAATATGTGTCCATTTTTGTAGGCAGTAAGTACACTAATAGTTGATTGACAGAATGCACAAGTCAGACACTCCAGATAATTGATGAAGTTACAAAATATCCTAAAGACAGTCTCATCATTCACTGGTGTTTATGAGCACATGGGGATTGGGATAAATGTAGAGCACTTAGCACATCAGGACATTCCTCCCACTAGAAATGTGGTACTGTTTCCATATGTGTGATGGAAATTTATCTCTTCACACCCAGTGATAGTTTTGGTTTCATATATCTATTGTTTCAATATCTATTTTTAAAATCTTCTATTACGTGTAGTCTCATCTTTGAAGACTTCTTAATATTTTTTTCAAAAAATGAGGCTGAGAATTTTGGCATATTTTAGGAGTCATTTTTCAGGGTTGATCAAGCACTTTTAGGCATAATGTTTCACTCAGTATCTTTAAAAGTAAGAAACACATTGCTAAGGTAACAATTTAAAGTTTGATGTAGAGATGCATGCCCTTAATTCAGGTTCAGAAACCCAAAGTTTACATGCACAGATTGTTTAAGAATCAATTTATCAGGTATTTAATTGAAAGAGAACCATTGGTTTTATTTGCCTGGTATGGAACAGTGTGATATATTTTCCAAAAGATGCAAAATAGACTACATAAATATTTATAGCGTCCAAAACAAGGTAAGTAAACATTACATAGTTTGTCAAACCATACCTTCTATAAGGTAATCATGGTTTCCCGAGCTCTAGATATAAATTTCCCTTTTGCTGTGATTAATGTCCATGTAGAGATTTATTTGGACCTCCAAAACTTGCTGGCTCAGATTAGGATATACCACCTCTTTTTTCACTACTATTCTCTTCCATTGAGATTATATTCATGTATTTGTATTATTTAAAAATTACTTGGGCTTCCCTGGTGGCGCAGTGGTTGAGAGTCCACCTGCCGATGCAGGGGACACGGGTTCGTGCCCCGGTCCAGGAGGATCCCACGTGCCACGGAGCGGCTGGTCCCGTGAGCCATGGCCGCTGAGCCTGCCTGTCTGGAGGTTTTGCTCCACAGCGGGGGAGGCCACAACGGTGAGAGGCCCGCGTACCGCCAAAAAAAAAAAAATTACTTTTATTAATGCACTCTCTCTCTCTCTAAATAGGCCCTAACTTCTTCCCCATAACCTCTCAGTGACTAAACACATTAGTTTTACTTTTATAGTGTTTATTATACCTAACCCAACAATTTCCAATCACACATCTCATGGCATAGGGGAAAGATCACTAAATTAGGAATCAGAACATTTCTATTCATTATGATTTTTTGTTTAAATGTATCTCCAAACCTACCTACTACTTTTAGAATTTTTTGAAAACGGGTATTATATCTCATAGTACTTAGCACAGTATTTTACATACAGCTTATTATTTTGCATAGAGCTTAATAAGTGCTTATGGCATTGCATTGAACTTCAACTTGAAATGGGTCACTAGAAAATTGGACCCAGGGCTATTGTAATACCTTGTGAACTTGTCTTCCTACCCTCAGTTTCCCCACTTTTCATAAGGTTCTATTAACTTCAGACTCAACAAGCTCAAAATCCAACGTATTATCTTCCCTGAAAAAGACTATTTTTCCTACTTATTTTCTTGGCTTGGAAAACTGCATCACCATGTACTCAGTTTTTCAAGCTCAGGATCATTTTGTGTCCACAAAGTAAAGACTGACATAAACTCTCTTATTCAATCACCACTTGGTTCTATTTTTAAGATATCTAAAAACAAGACCATATCATCTTATCTCTATTTCGACTGTTCTAATTCACACTCATCTTTTGTGCAATAACTTACTGGTATCCTGCCTCCAGTTTATCTCCTATGTACTCCATTTTCCACACAGTCACAAGGATGATCATTTTATACCACAGATTTGATCATTTTCATCTCTTTGCTATAAGCATCATAGCCTATAGTTGTGGTAGGACTCTACAAAATAAGAGTGACATAGAAATAGACCAACTCACATGGTGATTGAAATTCATCTTTGAATTACATAAATATGTAACTGGATTAAAAAGTGATTTGACACTGATAGTGCCTCTAGAGTAGCTGCATGCAAGAGGCAAAAGGAAACCTTTATTCAGAGAATGCTTTGATAATACTCTGCCTTAAACTGTAAAGACCAGTTTTTTTGCTCCCCAATTTAGATGCATTCTTTAGTAACTGTGTTAATAATGTAAACATTGTTTATCACCAGTCAACTGATTCTTTTGTCCATGTCTCAATCAGTTCCAAATCCAGGTAGTTTAAAGGATTGTTGTTTCCTGGTATACCTCAGCCTCCAAAGTGTCCTCAAATCTAGTAAAGCTGCGTCTGATATTTTACTGCTATCTTGGAATATAAATGCAAATGGTCAACTGTGTATAATTATGACTTCTATCCAGTTTATTCAATCCAAGTGTCATAATTAGAGTCAGATAGAATTGGGGTTATAAATGAATATTCATAATACTTTAAACTACTCAAATGAAAATTAAAGTAAAAATATATAATTCTATTTTGAACATGAAATGTTATTGCCTGAAAGACTTATAAAAATATAACTTACTTCTAAAGAATTAGCCTTTATTGATAAATAAGGGCATAAAATTATACTAACTCACATGAATCTTAAAAGTTTATTAGTTTGCTTATGTTTCCTGTTATTTTTTATTCCTGGGTTTCTCCTTTGCATATTTTTTGTGTTACTGATAATGAACTTATGATATCAATACAGCTACAACTTTCTAGGGAGATAGTCATCATCATGTAACAAGGCAGAAATCAATAGTAGTTAGTCATACACAGATTATTTATTTCCTTATATAATTAGTGTGAAGGAACCTTGATTTCATTAGACATACTATTATGAGAAAAAGAGATAATTATAATCTCATTGGCAATAAAACAATAAAGATGTAAACTTTGATTATTCCTCTTAGTAAACTGACAAGCAATGGGTTTTTGAGAAAGCAATCATATCTGTGTTTTAAAAAAGTAATAGAGCTCTTGAAAATAAAATAGCTCTGAAGATTCTTAAACGTGTCTTTTTGTGGACACATGTTTTCATTTCTCTTGGGTAAATATCTAGGAGTGGAATTGCTTGATCATAGTGTAGGTATATGTTTAACCTTATGACAAACTGCCAGACTGACTTTTTTTTTTTTTTTTTTTTTTTTTTTTGTTTTT
>NW_006774193.1:0-295 GCF_000442215.2 Lipotes vexillifer | reverse complement strand
CACAGCGGGCTCCTGCCCTGAAAACTATGTGTCCCAGCCCGGGGGGATCTGATGAGGGGTTTTATAACAATACCTCCCAAGGGCCGGGTTGCTGACAAGATGAGGGGCCGCGGGGTCTCAGGCGCAGGCCTCCTAGCCTTGATGAGCTTCTCGAGGCCTTGCTGAGCTGCTCGGGTCCCTGTGATCTCGCCTCCTAGCCTTGGCCGCTCCTCCCTTGATTAGCAGCTGTTCGAACCTGCCCTTTGCACTCAGGGGAGGTCATGGAGGCTGGAGTCTTGCCTACAAGAAACGGGGG
>NW_006774192.1:0-795 GCF_000442215.2 Lipotes vexillifer | reverse complement strand
CCCGAACCAGGACACAACCCCGCGTCCCCTGCATCGGCAGGCGGACTCCCAACCACTGCGCCACCAGGGAAGCCTGTAAAAGTATATTTTTAAAGCCAAATGTAAAAGTAGTTTCCCCTGGCTAGTGAGATTCATCTTTTTTCCAATGCATATGTTTTCTTTTAAAATTTTTTTATTGAAATTTTTCCTGGATATAAAGCTAACAAACACAGAGGCATAAAGTAAATCCATAATATGGGATTGATATGTTATTTTAAGCTACATAAATCACTTATTTTTTTGGCTGCGCCGTGTGACGTGCGGGATCTTAGTTCCCGGACCAGGGTTCGAACCCAAGCCCCTGCGGTGGAAGCGCCGAGCCCTAAGCACTGGACCGCCGGGGAAGTCCCATATATAAATTATTTTCAAAAGCAACTCCTTTGTGTTTAATGCTGTCAGGATGAAGTCTCCTGGAGCTCCGCCCCTTCCTGCCTCCTCCCTCCCCCGTTGCAGTTCGCACCTCCCCCTTCTTGCTTTCCTGGGCTTACTCTGCTAGTGCCCGCGATGTGCCATCAGTACCACCTCCAGGAAGCCTTTGCTGAGCTCCTAGTGCTTCTCCTTTCCCACCTCTCCAGAGGCACTTACCACCCTGTGTTATTTATCCCTTTCATTTTCCTCTCCTAAGAGGCTGAGGGTGACTTGAGGTCAGGACAATATTGGTTAGCACAGGGCCTGGAACCTAGTAGTCAGAGCTTAACTGGTGTGTGTGTGTGTGTGTGTGTGTGTGTGTGTGTGTGTGTGTGTGTGTGTGTGTGT
>NW_006774191.1:0-2097 GCF_000442215.2 Lipotes vexillifer | reverse complement strand
TCCAAACTTATATTTAGGTCTTTAACACATTTTAAGTTCATTTTTTTGTATGGTGTTACAGAAAGTTCTAATTTCATCTTTTACTTGTGGCTCTCGAGTTTTCCCAGCATCACTTATTGGAGAGACTGTGTTTTATCCACTGTATATTCTTGCCTCCTTTGCTGTACACTAATTGACCCTAGGTGTGTGGGTTTATTTCTGGGCTTTCTATTCTGTTCCATTGATATATAAGTCTGTCTTTGTGCCAGTACATTACTCTTTTGATTACTGTAGATTTATAGTATTGTCTGAAGTCAGGGAGCCTGAGTCCTCCAGATCCATTTTTGCTTCTCACGATTGCTTTTGCTATTCAGGGTCTTTAGTGTTTTCATGCAAATTTTAAGATTTTTTTTTGTTCTAGATCTGCAAAAAATGCCACTGGTAATTTGATGGGAATTGCAATAAATCTGTAGATTGCCTTAATGTAGTATAGTCTGACGCTGATGAAAGAAATTGAAGATGAGACAAACAGATGCAAAGATATACCATGTTCTTGGATAGGAGATTTTATATATATATATATACACACATATGTGTGTGTGTGTGTGTGTGTGTCTAGTGTATATATATATATATATATAAGTACTTTTTCAGATGCTTTTCCCTTATGTCTTATTACAAAACATTGAGTATAGTTCTCTGTGCTATACAGTAATTGGTTATCTATTTTATATATAGTAGTATTTAACGTTATATGTTTTCTTCTAAGTAGAACATTAACTTCTTACCACACATTTTAATGTTATGTTTTCATTTTTGATTTTATTAAAAATGCATTCCAATATCCTATCTTTCATCAATTTGTTATTTAGAAGCATGCTATTTAATATCCAAAAATTTGGGGATTTTTCAATATCTTTTGTTGATTGCTGGTTTATTTTCACTGTGGTAGAAAGAATATTCTTTTTCATGCTTTCTTATTTACTGAAATATAGTTATGGCTCAAAATATGGTCTATTTTGTGATCTATGTACACATAAAAGAAATGTGTAATCAGCTGTTGTTTGCTGGAGTGTTGTATAAATGCCATTTAAGTTAGTTGGTATTGATCAAATCATCATTTGCCCTTAAATATATTTGTCTACTTGTTTTTATCAATTATTGTGAGAGGAGTATTAAAAGTCTCTAATTATAATTATGGCTTTATTTCTCTTTTCAGTCCACTTTTTTTTCATTTACTTTGAAATTTTAGGTGCATGTATATTTTAAGATTTTTGCCTGTTCCGGCTGAACTAAACCCTTTGTCATTATAATATACCACTCTTTTCTGGTAATATTTACTGTCCTGAAATTTTATTCGCCTGATGTTAGTTTAACTTCTCCATCGTTCCTTGGATTGTATCTATGATTATCTTATTATATCCTATTACTTTTAATAGAATGTCTTCCTTATTTAAAATGGGTTCATATAAATAGCATATAGTTGTATCTGACTTTTTCCTTTAGTCTCACAAATCTTTTTAACTAGAGTCTTTAGACAATTTATATTTAATATAAATATTAGATATTAGCTTAAATCTAGATTCTTGCTTGCTATTGTCTATTTCTCTGTTTGCTTATTTTTTCTGCTATTCCCTTATTTGCTATTATTCCTTGTTTTCATTTTTATTACTCTAGGGTTTACTTACCACAGTAATAGATGGTAATATTATGTATGTCATAAATTCAAAAACACATGATAATTGTTTGCCTTTAAACAATCATATTTTAAAGAGATTAAATATGAGAAAAAATTTTTTTATATTTGCCCACATACACCTATATGTTTCCATTTTTTATGCTCTCACTTCTTGAAATACAAATTTTATATGGGATATTTTGTCTCCTTTTTTAAAGAATTTGCTTTAACTTGTCTTAATGCATGTCTGTAATGATTAATTATCCCAGATTTGGTTACTCTCAAATAGTCTCACTTCAGCTTTATTTTTCAATAATATTTTTGGTAAGTATTATGTTCTGGGTTAACAATTATTTTTTTCTTTCATCAATTTAAGATGGCATTTCATTTTTCTTCTCATCAGTTTGATTTTTATGAGAAATATGTTATGACTATCTATG
>NW_006774190.1:0-216 GCF_000442215.2 Lipotes vexillifer | reverse complement strand
AGAATCCACCTGCCAATGCAGGGGACACGGGTTCGATCCCTGGTTCGGGAAGATCCCACATGCTGCGGAGCAACTAAGCCCATGTGCCACAACTACTGAGCCAGCGCCCCAGGGCCTGCGAGCCACAACTCCTGAGCTCACGAGCCACAACTCCTGAAGCCCGGGTGCCTAGAGCCTGTGCTCTGCAACAAGAGAAGCCACCGCAATGAGAAGCCC
>NW_006774189.1:0-211 GCF_000442215.2 Lipotes vexillifer | reverse complement strand
TTAGGGCACGGGTTAGTGTTAGTGTACGGGTTAGGATTAGGGCAGGGGTTAGGGTAAGGCTTCGGGTAAGGGTTAGGGTTAGGGAACAGGAAAGTTTAGGGTACAGTTTAGGGTACGACACCGGTTTAGGGTTAGCGTACGTATTAGAGCACGGGTTAGTGTTAGTGTACGGGTTAGGATTAGGGCACGGGTTAGGGTAAGGTTTCGGGTA
>NW_006774188.1:3054415-3059190 GCF_000442215.2 Lipotes vexillifer | reverse complement strand
GATTAATCTCCAAAATATACAAGCAGCTCATGCAGCTCAATATCAGAAAAACAAACAACCCAGAAGACTTAAATAGACATTTCTTTAAAGAAGATATACTGATTGCCAACAAACACATGAAAGGATGCTCAACATCACTAATCATTAGAAAAATGCAAATCAAAACGACAATGAGGTATCACCTAACACCCCTCAGAATGGCGATCATCAAAAAATCTACAAACAATAAATGCTGGAGAGGGTGTGGAGAAAAGGGAACCCTCTTGCACTGTTGGTGGGAATGTAAATTGATACAGCCACTATGGAGAACAGTACGGAGGTTCCTTAAAGAACTAAAAATAGAACTACCATATGACCCAGCAATCCCACTACTGGGCATATACCCTGAGAAAACCATAATTTAAAAAGAGACATGTACCACAATGTTCATTGCAGCTCTATTTACAATAGGCAGGACATGGTAGCAACCTAAGTGTCCATCTACAGGTGAATGGATAAAGAAGATGTGGCACATATATACAATGGAGTGTTACTCAGCCATAAAAAGAAACGAAATTGAGTTATTTGTGGTGAGGTGGATGGACCTAGAGTCTGTCATACAGAGTGAAGTAAGTCAGAAAGAGAAAAACAAATTCCGTATGCTAACACATATATATGGAATCTAAAAAAAAGAGAAAAAATGGTTCTGATGAACCTAGGAGCAGGACAGGAATGAAGACGCAGACGTAGAGAATGGACTTGAGGACACGGGGAGGGGGAAGGGTAAGCTGAGACGAAGTGAGAGAGTAGCACGGACATATATACACTACCAAATGTAAAACGGATAGCTAGTGGGAAGCAGCCCCATAGCACAGGGAGATCAGCTCGGTGCTTTGTGACCACCTAGAGGGAAGGGATAGGGAGGGTGGGAGGGAGACACAAGAGGGACAGGATATGGGGATATATGTATACATATAGCTGGTTCACTTTGTTATACAGCAGAAACTAACCCAACATTGTAAAGCAATTATACTCCAATAAAGATGTTAAAAAAAGAAAAAGAAAATGGAGGCTTGAGAGGATCATCACTTGCCCAAGGCCACACAGTTTGTAAGCGGAGGAGCTAAGTACGAACCCAGGTCAGCCCCCATGCCTGGCTATGCTACTGTGGTCCCAGAAACACTTTTGCCTGGCACCTGTCACTGAAGTGGGGTCACCTGCTATTTTTACACCTATTACTATGCAAAGAGAGCTGAATCCCCAAAAAATACAGTATTAGCTAGTAGAGGAGAGGTGTTTGTAGAGAAGGTTGCAGAGTCCAGTGATTCAGTCCTCAAGATCTGGGGCCCTTTGAGTTCCCTTGTTCTCTTGCGTCAGGGAAGCAGGATTCGAAAAATTAGTCCTGATGTTTTTCAGTGATAGGGATGGTTAGGTAGAAGCCAGCTCAGAGGTTCCCGGTTCAACACTGTTCTTCAACAGGTATTGAGGTCAGTAGCTATTTGTTTAGTGTCCCACCCCAAATCTGGGAACACACGGGTGGTCTCAATGGGGTCACACTTATTTGAGTGTCTCTCTCTGTTGCACTGTGGAAAGCTCGATTTGTTCTCCTTGCTCCTGGATAGTTTAAAGCACAAAGTAGATCTGGGCACACCTGATAATAGTTATTGCTTCAGGTATCTCGGTTGATGCACTACTGTATCAGAACAAAGAGCCCGAGGCCCAAGTCAGCATCTACGCAGTGGTGTGTGTGCTGGTAAACGCCTAACAACTGGCTCTCCTGGGGGTGGGGAGGGGGCACTGATATGTAGCCAATTTCTGTGGTGTAAACACTCCCACCATAGCTGATTTCAATGTGATTTCACTGAACATGGGGTTGGAAAGAGATGCACAGTAGCAATTCAAAGTGTACTTCCTTAGAGGTGTAATAGATACAAGTAACCTCAGAAGCATACCTAATAGTAAAATATAATAAAATATTAGGAAGTAAGGATTTTTGAGTATTACTTTTGAAAACATATAATCGACTTGATTGTAAGTTTTTAAATTTAATTTTTAATAATGGCTATGCTTAATGACTGGCTCACAAAATTCCTGAAAATTCAACAGCCGGCTCTTGTGAGCTGGTACAAACCAGCTCCAGCACGACACTGCTCCTCACACAGCTTAGGAGTCTGCTCCCTGGACTAAAGCAAGGAGCGAGGAGGCTGGGACCTATTATAAGACTATGATATCATACGTGACCAGCTTGGAAACCATAAAATACCTGGGAGGTGGGCTCTGGTCACACGGAGAGAGAGACCAGGGTAGGCTGAAATCTCAGAGATTTGAGACTAGTTGGGCTGATACTTAGTACACGCCGATGTGCAAAAAAGGCCAGGCTTCTATGTCTGTGACTATGCTTATCTTCCGCGAAGGCCTCTGTTTTCTCTGCTGCAGGCAGAGAACTTCCACTGGTCCATGAAAGGTAACTCAAGAGAACTCACATTCTTTTAGTTTAGAACAGTCCCTTCCAGGTTCTCCCAGCCTCTCTTGAATTTAAGGTCTAGTCTTTCAGATTTCTCCCCATCTACCTTGCATCTTTAGCAAAGATGGTATTAGTTTGCTAGTGCTGCTGTAACAAAATACCACAGACTGTGTGGCTTAAACAGCAGAAATTTCTTGTCTCACAGTTCTGGAGGCTAGAAGTACCAGGTCAGGTGTCAGCAAAGTTGGTTCCTTTCAAAGGCCGGGAGGGAATGATCTGTTCCAGGCCTCTCTCCTTGACTAGTAAAAGGCCACGTTTTCCCCGTGTCTCTTCACGTGGTGTTCTCCCTGTGTGCATCTGTCTCCAAATGTCCCATTTTTATAAGGATCCAAGTCATATGGGCTAGTGGCTCACTCTACCCCAGTATGACCTCATCCTAACTAATTATATCTGCAACAACCCTGTTTCCAAATAAGGTCACATTCTGAGGTACTAGGGGTTAGGAATTCAATGTATGAATCGGGGGGCGGGGCTGGGTAGACAATTCAACCCATAACAAATGGTGTTTGGATGTAGAAGCATCTGAGTGGAAGGGGAGATGCACATGACCTCATGCGGGTGGAGGGTCTGGGAGCGGTCGTCCATGTCCTTCTTGGTCTTCACTGCAGAGCGGCTGGTTGGGTGTGGTTTCTGAACATCCAGTGCCTCCCAAGTGCTCATTCAGGTGAAGCTGGTCTCACTGGGTTCTTTTGGCTCCTGTGTCTATAGTTTCTCTACTCACTTGGTTCTCACATTTTGTGGCCTCTCATTGTCCCTCAACTTTCTGTAATCCAATGGCCCGTGTCCTTACTCAACCCCCTTGAGGGACTGGGACCCTTGGCTGCCTCTGTATTCCCACTGTAAGGCTCAGGGCTCTGTGAGACCACCTTGCAGCCCACCTACCTCACCACCATCTTCAGCCTGGGAGGCCCATATTGGACGTGGACCTTTCCTAGGGTGCCTGAGGAAAGGAGGGGTAGCCCCATTGCCCTGGGAGCCTCCTAGATTTACCCAACAGGGTTTCAGGCCCAAGTGGGGAGTGGGACATGTCCCCACACACACCCTATTTGCCTTTCTTCCTCCTCTTACTACCACTTTCCCACACTGAAGGTGCTATCTACTTTTCCCCTAGAAAAGTTGTACTTAAGTATTCTTTTCTTACATTTTGTAGTAAAAGTCAATGTAGAGAACTCCAAGCACTACTTTTGATAGTTAAAGGCAGCTTTTAAAATTTAGTGGAAAAATGATCTCCTAAAACAAAGTCTTTCAAAATCAGTGGCCTCAGTTTTCTTTTAATTAATTAATCAATTAATCTGTTGGCTGTGTTGGGTCTTTGTTGCTGCTCACGGGCTTTTCTCTAGTTGCGGCGAGCGGGGGCTACTCTGTTGCGGTGCGTGGGCTTCTCATTGCAGTGGCTTCTCGTTGCGGAACACGGGCTCTAGGTGCGTGGGCTTCAGTAGTTGTGGCACATGGGCTCAGTAGTTGTGGCACGCAGGCTCTAGAGCATAGGCTCAGTAATTGTGGCTCGTGGGCTTAGTTGCTCCATGGCATGTGGGATCTTCCTGGACCAGGAAGAACCAGGAAGACACCTCGAACCTGTGTCCCCTGCACTGGCAGGCGGATTCTTTTTTTTTTAATTACTTATTTTTTTTTTTTTTCATTTTTGGCCGCATTGGGTCTTTGTTGCTGCACGCAGGCTCTCTCTAGATGCGGGGAGCGGGGGTTACTCTTCGTTGCGGTGCACGAGCTTCTCACTGTGGTGGCTTTCGTTGTGGAGCATGGGCTATAGGCATGCAGGCTCAGTAGTTGTGGCTCATGGGCTTAGTTGCTCCGCGGCATGTGGGATCTTCCTGGACCAGGGCTGGAACCCATGTCCCCTGCATTGGCAGGCAGATTCTTAACCACTGCACCACCAGGGAAGTCCTGGCCTCAGTTTTTTGATCATGCATTCCCCCCCATAGCAGTAAGAAAACCCCGAATATGTACATATATATATATATATATATATATATATATATATACACATATTTGATATATATGTGCGTCATATGTGTATGTCTTAGAATTATATACATTTAATACTGTACTAATTAACACCTTACATGCTTTATAAAGCATCCATCTAAAAACAGACATTTTAAAAGATAAGATAAAAATGAAAATAGAAGTAAGCACTAATGTTCTTTCTGCACCCTGGCCACACCCCACTTTGGAGGCCACTGTTCATCACTGTTGCCTTGCAAGGGATTAAAAAACAAACAAACAAGAATTTGGTGGCCAAAGCTGAGCAATG
>NW_006774188.1:3047047-3054395 GCF_000442215.2 Lipotes vexillifer | reverse complement strand
CCTGAAACATGGAAACCCATTGATTAAATGGGTGGAGAGCTGCAGAACATCACGATTTAAGTGGAAAGAAAAACATACCAGTTTAATATATATTCAGAAGTATCATTCCCATTACATGGAACCATGGACTGGCGCTGATCACCGATGCCTGAGAGCCAAACAAACTGCCTCTTTGTTGCATACAACAACATTCGCTTTGTCATCACTCGAAGATGGACGAGTTAATGTCTCCTACCCTCCCTGGAGCCACTGGACAGCCAAGTGCCTGTCAGCAAGCGTGTGGGCACCCAAAACTGTATATGTATGTCGGGGAATGGGAGCTGCCAGGAGTGCTAAATTGCATGTGCTGAGAACAAAAAAAAGTGCGTGGAATCTGAATCAGAGCTTAGTGATGACTATGTGTCTCAGAGGCTGGCCAAATCACCCTTTTGAATAATGTGTTGCATTGCGTGGAAGTCTCCAAGTCAGAATACTAGTCCTGATTGTAGGGACAGAAACATACAATCCTTCCAAGTACAGCATGTCTCACGGGGACCGTTTGACAACTCAGGAAGTCAGGGGAATGGATTATAAGAATGGTGTCCTTGCATTTCAATAAAAACCTGAGACAAATATTATGGGGACTTTTGGAGATTTCTAGTCACTGGTCTCTTCTCCATGGTTTGTGATGTTGGGTTCGCTGGCATATCTGCAGAGGGGTCAGGTAGGAAGGGCAGAAAGGTCTGGAATTTGGGCTTGAATTCTAGTTTGAATCCTGGCTAGTGTTTATAAGTTTGGTGACCTTGGACAAGTTAACTTTGTGAAGCCTCGGTTTCCTATCCATAAAATGGTCCAATACTAAACAAAATGATGTATACAAAGTATCTATTATACCGCATGGCATACAGTAGGCATTTAACAATCTAGATAACAGTTAGCTGATAATAGGTAAAGGTTAGACATTAAAAGTTTTCCCCCCGGGCTTCCCTGGTGGCTCAGTGGTTGAGAGTCCGCCTGCTGATGCAGGGGACACGGGTTCGATCCCTCATGCCGTGGAGCGGCTGGGCCCGTGAGCCATGGCCGCTGAGCCTGTGCGTCCGGAGCCTGTGGAGAGGCCACAACAGTGAGAGGCCTGCGTACTGCAAAAAAAAAAGTTTTCCCCCCAAATTTCCTAGCATCTTCTGCCTGGCTGATACCTGTCCCTCCAACCAAAACTCTGAGGTTTTCTTTATTCCCTCCTCCCTCCCTCCCTCCCTCCTTTCTCTCTTTCTTTCTTTCTTTTCTTCATTCCTTCTTTCTTTCTTTCCTAACAACTTCAACTTTTAATAATGGAAAAAACTTGCCGTTTCAGAAACAATTTTAGGGAAGAAAAATCCTCCCCATAAAAATAAACTTAAACTCATCATAATTATAAATATTATAATTTTTTACTTCTGCGATTTAAAATGCTCCCCTGCAATACTACACCTTCATTTAACCTCATTCTTTAACCATCACATATTGAAGAGAAGAGAGTATTATAGCAAAGCTTAGATAGTTTAACATAAGAATTTGTAGAACGATTTTTTAAAAAAAACTTTGGCCTCTGAAGCATTATTTAAAGTGGCCTGTTATTTAAAAACAAAATTTCTCGGGCTGTTTAGCTTCCTAATTAACTTTAAAATTAATTCAGCTTTTGCATATAAAAATGTTCTACATTGTCATTAGGAAAATTACCAAAGAGTTTCTTTTTTTTTTTTTTTTTGCGGTACGCGGGCCTCTCACTGTTGTGGCCTCTCCCGTTGCAGAGCGCAGGCTCCAGACGAGCAGGCTCAGCGGCCATGGCTCACGGGCCCAGCCGCTCCACGGCATGTGGGATCTTCCCGGACCGGGGCACGAACCCACGTCCCCTGCATCGGCAGGCGGACTCTCAACCACTGCGCCACCAGGGAAGCCCCCAAAGAGTTTCTTGCCATCTTTATCTACACTCTTGTCAATTACCAATTCCCATGAGGCAGCCCCTCTCCACTGCCATAGCATTTATACTCCAGTTTGATGCCCTCCCTGCTACATTTACATTTTTAATAGGAAGCTCTTGAAAACCTGACCATTGTCAAAATCAAAAGTATGTCTCGAGTACTGAGACTTCAGGCTGTGTGACAGATGGTAGAAAGAAATATTTATATGGAGGCTGTGGGCAGGGGAGGAGACACTGCCCACTGTTGCTTGTAGTTGGACTTGCAGTAGCTGCCAGAGGGCCATGCAGGCACGGACCTGGCAAAGTCTCCATCAGTCCTGACGGGTCTTCCTTACAGTCAACAGCTGTGGCCATTAGTTACTTCTTTGGGTCCCAGGATTTTTCTCAGACAGCTTGGTCTCCCTCACAGCCTCCCCCAGGAAGTGTGCTTGGTTCTCCCAGGAGACTCGCAGCTAAGAAGGACAGTGCTGAATGGTGGGAGCTGGCTTTCAAGGAAGTGGGGCAGCAAACTGGCAGTAGGTGCTGGGGTGGCAGGACAGGAGGAGGAAGCTGAGGATTTGAAATAATCTTCCTGGGTGTTTCTAGCAGGACAGCTCCACTGGGAACATCACAGTGAGGGGCTTAGATAGCCAAGGGCATCTGGTGACATGAGAAAGGAGGCACCTGCTCTTACTTCTGCCATCTTCACGAAAGCCTACCTTGCTTATTTTTACTAAAATGTTTCAAAAGTAAAATGTAGAAAAAGACAAATTTAAAAAAAAAATCCAGTCAGGTGGTATGGTCTGCCCCTACAAATTTGTCTTCGGGTCTCTTCCTGAGCTCTGAGAGTAGACCCCGGTCGGCTTTGCTGGTGTGGGAAACACTGCCACCTGCTGGACCATTTGAGAATATCAGTGGGCCCTGCCCTTCGAACTCAGTCCCAAACTTTACTGGTGCCTGAACTTGGGCACCTCAGCAGGGACACCCAGGACCCAAGACCTGTGGCTGCCTTTTCAAGGGGCTCCAGGGAGTAATTACTCAACTGGCCAGAATATAGACATAATTAGTTAGACCTTGTTTTTAACCTTTAAGAGGACTGTATTAAATTAAATTCCAATACTTGCCTCCTGAAAAGATCCCATTTGCCCTGCAATTATGTTATCTCCATGGAAATAATAAAAATCAAATAGCATTGGAGTAGATGAGCAAAACTATCCTTTTCCTTAGCTTCACCCTTAACCGGCTATGGCACATGGGCAAAAGCCTCAATTCAATAGTAATATCTACCCTACCCCATAAGGTTGTTATAAGGATGAAAAAATCCTGGCATGTAGTAAATGCTCAATAAATGGTGACTCTTACTATTCTTAATTTGGTTCCAAAATTCTATGAAATCTAGAAAAGTGGTAACATTTATTAACCCACTATTAGCCCAATACTTTTGT
Organism: Lipotes vexillifer; assembly: GCF_000442215.2. Lineage (NCBI taxonomy): Eukaryota > Metazoa > Chordata > Mammalia > Artiodactyla > Lipotidae > Lipotes > Lipotes vexillifer. The sequence goes on along the minus strand of NW_006774188.1, from coordinate 3,051,035 downwards.
CAGAGCATGTGTTTTAGATGAGCCACTTTGCCCCCTTCAGCTGGATCCAGCCCTAAGTGAGACAAGGATCATGGGAGTATTCTGTCCTAGTCCTACCCTCTCTGTTATTCCAAGCTTACCCTGCCCCACCATCCTGGTTTTCCTGAAAAACAAAACAAAACAAACACTCCCCAACACACACGCACACCAAGAATTCTGACCAGAATGTGCCCAGAAGAACTTCAGTTGACCCAGCGGAGGAGGAGAAAGGCTACAAGGATTTTTGGGGGGAGGTGGGTGTCTTTGGAGGCTACTTTGTCTTCAGCACTTCCATCCCCTATTTCTGGCCTTAGAGTTTTAATTTAAGCCACTGATTAAAGCTCAGATGTGATTCAGCAACACATGGGGGGAAAACACCTTTTAAACATATTGAAGCAAAACAAAACAAAGAATAGGAAGGCCATCTAAGGGAAAAGCCCTCTGCCTTGGGGGTGGGAGTGGGGAATAGAGCAAGGAGTATGAGAGGTGAGAAGACCTTCTGTAGGAAACTCTTAACTAAACACCTGCTATGATAGTGGGAGTGAGGAACAGAGGAGAAGAGAGAGAGGGAAGAAGAGAGAAAGTGAGAATAAAGTTCCGTAGGGCTCGTTAATGACCCCTGAGCCCATTCTTCCTTCCACAAACACTTCCTACCCTCCCTCTCTGAGCTAGACATGGGGTTGGGGGCGTGAGGCATAGCCAGACGCGGCTCCTCTGGAAGGGAAATCCAGGGCCCGTGACTGCTCCTTGGAGGTCCAAAGCCTTGCAGGGTTGCTTCTGAGCCTCAGAGCTTGATGGTAGACTTCATCAAACACCCTCCCGGCCTCGGTGAGAATGCGCAATGCTCCGTTCACACTCAGGTTTCTCCTTTGTTGACACCGGCACGATCTACACAGAACATGTGACAGAATTGTTCATGTGTTTCCAGCTATTGTCTCGGGGGGGAGACATTTTGTTTTGGAGCATCCCAGCCTTAGAATCGATTGACCTAAACATTGTCAGATGTGTACTCAGAACAAATGAAATTGTGTTCTGTGTAAATATAAGAGCACAACTGATCACTACAGAATCCATTAACCGTATCTTGTATTCACGGTTGATAGACTAAAGACCACCCTCAGATTCAACCAATCAGGACTCAGCAATGCCCAACACAGGTCATCAGAGTTCAGTGACTGAGTCGTAGGCTTAGCGGCTGTGCCATTTTATAACCAAGTTAGATTAATTGAGCAAGTCAATCATTTGTATCTGGTAACAGCATTTAAAACGTGAGCAAAGACAATCTTGAGTAAGAACAAAGTTAGAGGATGTAAATTACTGATTTGTAAACTATCACATCATAATTAAAACTATGTGTGATGAATTGGGCGATTGGGATTGACATGTATACACTGATGTGTATAAAATTGATGACTAGTAAGAACCTGCTGTATAAAAAAATAAATAAAATTAAATTAAAAAAAATAAAACTATGTCATATCAGTAAAAGATAGACAAAGGGACTAAAATAATAAAATAGAGTCCCCCAAACTGACCCACACATGTGTAATTAACTGATTTGTAACAAAGATATACTGTAATACAGCAGGGAAATGATGGTCTTTTCAGTAAATGGTGCTGACCCCTTGGGTATTCAAATGGGAAAAACCTTGACTGCTACATCATACCAAACACAGAAATAAATTACAGCTAAATTATAGACATAAATGTGAAAAGTAAAACAATAAAATTTCCAAAAGAAACTTTGTGACCCTGGGATAGGCAATGATTTCTTTAACAGGACACAAAAAGTCCCGCCCATTAAAGAAAAGACTGTACTCCATATTTCATTACAATTTTTCTATTAAGAAAAAAACAAATACCGTATGTTAACACCTACATATGGAATCTAAATTTTTTAAAAAAATGGTTCTGATGAAACTAGGGGCAGGACAGGAATAAAGACACAGATGTAGAGAATGGACTTGAGGACACAGGGAGGGGGAAGGGTAAGCTGGGATAAAGTGAGAGAGTGGCACTGACATATATACACTACCAAAGGTAAAATAGATAGCTAGTGGGAAGCAACCGCATAGCACAGGGAGATCAGCTCCATGCTTTGTGACCACCTAGAGGGGTGGGGTAGGGAGGGTGGGAGGGAGACGTAAGAGGGAGGGGATATGGAGATATATGTATACATATAGCTGATTCACTTTGTTATACAGCAGAAACTAACACAACACTGTAAAGCAATTATACTCCAATAAAGATGTTAAAAAAAAAACAAACCATGAAGGGAGTGAAAAGGCAAGCCACAGAGTGTGAGAATATAATTGCAATCCATATAACTGACAAAGAATTCATATCCAGAATAAGAAAAAGACAGAATACCCAGAAGAAAAGTTGACCAAAGACTTGAACAGGAAATTCTCAAAAGAGAGTACTGAAGTGGCCAATGAGCCTTTAAAAGGTGTTCAATACCATTAGTTTTTAGAAAAATGCAAATTAAAACCACAATGAGATACCGCTGCACTCACACCAGAATGGCTAAATGAGAAAGACAAGGCAGTAGTACCAAGTGGTGACGGTATATGGAGCAGCTGGAAGTCTCATAAAATGCTGATGTGCATGTAAATTTGTATAACCACTTTGGAAAACTGGCAATATCTACTAAAGTTTAATGTGTGCATGCTTTCTGACCCAGCAAATTTACTGCTAGTTATATACCCAACAGAAACATACAGATAGGGACTTCGTGGTGGTCCAGTAGCTAAGACTCCACACTCCCAATGTTGGGGACCTGGGCTCGATCCCTGGTCAGGGAACTAGATCCCACATGCATGCTGCAACTAAGAGTTCGCATGCTTCAATGATCCCACATGCCACAACTAAGACCCGGCACAGCCAAATAAATAAATAAATATTTTAAAAAAGAAATGTATAGATATGTACATCAAAAGACAATTCATAATAGCTTGTTGATAATAGTCCAAAATTGAAAGCAATCCAAATGCCCATCAGTAGTAGAAAGTATAAATTGTGGTATATTCATGAATGGAATATCATATAGCAACAAAAGAGAATGAACTACTGCTCAAGCCACAATGTGGATGAATCTCACAGACATGATATTGTACAAAAGAAGTAAGTGGAACTTCCCTATGCTCTCTTTCCTCATCTGCCAATAGCAAAGACTCCAAGGACCAGAAGAGGGTGGAGCCACACAATAGAGAGGGCTTGGGGAACCTGAATGATCATGTGAAAGCTTACCTGGTCAGGAACACCCACTTTGTATTGTGAGTGAAAATTACTTTTTGTGTTAAGTCGCTGAGAATTTGGGGTTCATCCAGTTCAGCAGCCAGCATTACTTATCCTCCGTGGTACACAGAGCAATACAATTAAGTGGTAACAGGTGGTACCATCAGAATGTGCTGGAGAAGCTCGTTAGGAGAGGCTACCAGGAGCTGGTGCTGTCAGGAAAGACCTTTTCCCATCTACAAGAGCTGCAAGTCAAATGGAGGGTGGGGCTTGGGTAAATCAAGGGAGAAACCATTCTGGGTAGGGGCAGAGGCTCAGCGGCTGATGCTGACAGAGGACAGATGGAGAGCATTCTGTTCCTGCAGGTGGAAGGTAGGACCAGCTTTTGCAGGTGCCCCTGTCATCTGCTGAAGGATCTGGGAACAAAAGGGTCAAGGGCTCCTCTTTCCTCAGTAGATCGTCAGCCCCTGATTTGAAATGACGTTATGTGCTCAGCCTACACATTCAAAGCAGCTACAAGTGAGATGTATGTAATTCCTTTCCTCTGACAACATGCTTCACTGTGTTCTGTCTGTTTCATAATTATATACTTTTAAGAGAATGTATGGAGCCTGAGGAATAGCTGAATACTTCTTTCTTTGAACTCCCAGATGTTCTGACAAGATTCCACCCTCCAGTCCATGTTCCCAGCCATTCACCAGATCTGTCTGGTAATTTTCTAATCCTCCCCGGG